>NC_084613.1:65093782-65341282 GCF_033978795.1 Nerophis ophidion | reverse complement strand
AGTGGTCTTTGACACAAATTAATAATTCAAAGCGCATGTTAAAAAAAATCACAAACATTGTTAAATACAATCCGTCAAATTTCATTCATATACTTCCAAGATGGTTAAGGTCATGATAGTCTCACATATAAATTCCATCCATCCATCTTCTACCGCTTATTCCCTTTCGGGGTCGCGGGGGGCGCTGGCGCCTATCTCAGCTACAATCGGGCGGAAGGCGGGGTACACCCTGGACAAGTCGCCACCTCATCGCGGGGCCAACACAGATAGACAGACAGACAACATTCACACTCACATTCACACACTAGGGCCAATTTAGTGTTGCCAATCAACCTATCGCCAGGTGCATGTCTTTGGAAGTGGGAGGAAGCCGGAGTACCCGGAAGGAACCCACGCATTCACGGGGAGAATATGCAAACTCCACACAGAAAGATCCCGAGCCTGGATTCGAACCCAGGACTGCAGGAACTTCGTATTGTGAGGCAGACGCACTAACCCCTCTTCCACCGTGAAGCCCCACATATAAATTATTGCTTCAAAATTTGGAGACACACCACAGAAACTGTATTAAAAGCCATCAAGTCTCTCCTCAAGAAGGCAGTTAAAATCCTTGACAGGAAACCAATGCACTTCCAACAATTACATTATTCTAAAAAAACGTTGTTGCTATCCGCTGCTCGGATCGTTCCATTTTGTAGTTTTTGTTCCATTTTTGTACCACTCTCCGTCGTTTGAGTCCTTAGTTCCTGTTTAGTCTGTCACCATAGTTACATATTAGTTCCACCTGCTACTCTCGGTTCCCGCACACCTGTTTTTCTTAATCACCCTCCTTATATAAACCAGCCCTTTCTGTTCATTCATTCTAGGACTCTAATTTGCTTATACGCAATAAGTGACAACTGCTATTGATTATTATTACTCGCAAGCTTTCATGCTACGCTTATTCCTTTTTCCTGGCTCTCATGCTAATTGTTTTGTTTTACCTTTTTGTGCCTTCATGCCAAGTTTTAGTGTTCCGTTTATTACTCCTAGCTTCCATGCTAGCGCCATTTGTTTGCCTTTCTGTTAGCACCAGTGTTTTTTGTTCCTAGTCTTTTTGTTAATTTAATAAATCCTTTACATCTTACCTTACGCTGTGTTTTTGCCCGACGCATCCTTGGAAGAATGAACCCGGCATCGTTATGCCACACAGTCTTCACAAACTTAACATTTTTGATCTGGATAGGTACCAGATCTTTATGGATGATTGTCTCATCTACAAAATTTTAAATGCGTTTGCACCCCTACCATTAGATTAATTAATTCGGAGGAGAAACAGTGAAGGACAGATAAATAGGGCCTTGTCCAGAGGTAATTGCAATACACCAAGACATAGAACCCAATTTGGTCAAATGGTTACCTCTGTAAGAGGGACACAATCTTGGAATAAGTTGCCCACACACATTAGAGACTTTGATAACTATCCACTTTAAAAAAAACAACCTAAGTACTGGCTAAAAAATAAATCAGACATGCACCAATTAAACCATTAAACAATATTCCCAGACTCTAGCCCGTTCTAGTGGGTTTCTGCCCAGCGTAGTTGAAGCTGTGAGTCTGTCCTGGTCTATTGTTTTGTAGAGATGAAGTAGTCCCATGATTTTTCCCACATACACATATATTGCGCTCTACCACGGTATCGAGCACTATTCTCTGGATAATTTAATCAAGATATATATATATATATTTGTTGTTATGTTTGTTGTTATATATGTTTCTCCTCTCTGAGCTGCCACCTTATCGTGGTAGAGGAGTTTGCGTGCCCCAATGATCCTAGGAGCTATGTTGTCTGGGGGCTTTATGCCCCCTGGTAGGGTCTCCCAAGGCAAACAGGTTCTAGGTGAGGGATCAGACAAAGAGCAGCTCGAAGACCTCTATGAAGAAGATAAAACATGGACCCAGATTTCCCTCGCCCGGACGAGGGTCACCGGGGCCCCCCTCTGGAGCCAGGCCCGGAGGTGGGGCACGATGGCGAGCGCCTGGTGGCCGGGCCTGTTCCCATTGGGCCCGGCCGGGCACAGCCCTAAGAGGCAACGTGGGTCACCCCTCCAATGGGCTCACCACCCATAGCAGGGTCCATAGAGGTCGGGTGCAATGTGAGCTGGGCGACAGCCGAAGGCAGGGCACTTGGCGGTCCGATCCTCGGCTACATAAGCTCGCTCTTGGAACGTGGAACGTCACCTCACTGGGGGGAAAAGAGCCTGAGCTAGTGTGCGAAGTGGAGAAGTTCCGGCTGGATATAGTCGGACTCACTTCGACGCACAGCAAGGGCTCTGGAACCACTTCTCTCGAGAGGGACTGGACCCTCTTCCACTCTGGCGTTGCCGACAGTGAGAGGCGACGGGCTGGGGTGGCAATTCTGGTTGCCCCCCGGCTTAAAGCCTGCACGTTGGAGTTCAACCCGGTGGACGAAAGGGTAGCCTCCCTCCGCCTTCAGGTGGGGGGACGGGTCCTGACTGTTGTTTGTGCTTACGCACCAAACAGAAGTTCAGAGTACCCACCCTTTTTGGGTACACTCGAAGGAGTACTGGAAAGTGCTCCCCCGGGTGATTCCCTTGTCCTACTGGGGGACTTCAAGGCTCATGTTGGCAACGACAGTGAAACCTGGAGAGGCGTGATCGGGAAGAATGGCAGCCCGGATCTGAACCCGAGTGGTGTTTTGTTATTGGACTTTTGTGCTCGTCACAATTTGTCCATTACAAAGACCATTTTCAAACATAAGGGTGTCCATATGTGCACTTGGCACCAGGACACCCTAGGCCGCAGTTCCATGATCGACTTTGTAGTTGTGTCATCGGATTTGCGGCCTTATGTTTTGGACACTCGGGTGAAGAGAGGGGCGGAGCTTTCTACCGATCACCACCCGGTGGTGAGTTGGCTGCGATGGTGGGGGAGGATGCCGGACAGACCTGGCAGGCCCAAACGCATTGTGAGGGTCTACTGGGAACGTCTGGCAGAGTCTCCTGTCGGAGAAAGTTTCAATTCCCACCTCCGGAAGGACTTCGAACATGTCACGAGGGAGGTGCTGGATATTGAGTCCGAGTGGACCATGTTTCGCACCTCTATTGTCGAGGCGGCTGATCGGAGCTGTGGCTCTCACTGGATTGGTTTGCAGCTGAGTGTGAAGCGACCGGAATGAGAATCAGCACCTCCAAGTTCGAGTCCATGGTTCTCGCCCGGAAAAGGGTGGAGTGCCATCTCCGGGTTGGAGAGGAGACCCTGCCCCAAGTGAAGGAGTTCAAGTACCTAGGAGTCTTGTTCACGAGTGAGGGAAGAGTGGATCGTGAGATCGACAGGCGAATCGGTGCGGCGTCTTCAGTAATGCGGACGTTGTAACGATCCGTTGTGGTGAAGAAGGAGCTGAGCCGGAAGGCAAAGCTCTCAATTTACCGGTCGATCTACGTTCCCATCCTCACCTATGGTCATGAGCTTTGGGTCATGACCGAAAGGATAAGATCACGGGTACAAGCGGCCGAAATTAGTTTCCTCCGCCGTGTGGCGGGGCTCTCCCTTAGAGATAGGGTGAGAAGCTCTGCCATTCGGGAGGAACTCAAAGTAAAGCCGCTGATTCACCACATCGAGAGGAGCCAGATGAGGTGGTTCGGGCATCTGGTCAGGATGCCACCCGAATGCCTCCCTAGGGAGGTGTTTAGGGCACGTCCAACTGGTAGGAGGCCACGGGGAAGACCCAGGACACGTTGGGAAGACTATGTCTCCCGGCTGGCCTGGGAACGCCTCGGGATCCCCCGAGAAGAGCTAGACGAAGTGGCTGGAGAAAGTCTGGGTTTCCCTGCTTAGGCTGTTGCCCCCGCGCCCCGACCTCGGATAAGCGGAAGAAGATGGATGGATGGATGGATGGATGGATGGATGTTTTTTTTAAATATGTGTTGATTATTTTTGACTAGGGAAGGATGTTTGGATTGGGTCATACAAGTGAATGCTGTGTTGCATTTGTGTCAAATCACAATTATTGTGGTATCCTGTCCCCATGCTGTGAAAGTGATATTGTTTTTCATTTTCTCTCATCTAAGAAATGTTGTGGCAGGATAAAAATTACACTGTCTACAAATAACCACCATGCAAATCAACTTTACTGTAAAATAAACCATGCAATATATAAAGAAATATTAAAAAAATATATAGCCTATTAGTGTATAATACAGCCTACTATAGGTATAAAAAAGTGAAACAAAAATAAAATAAAAATGAGCACAATATATAAATATGAATGTGAAGTTGTACTATCATTGTCATGATCCGTAATGAGGATCATGTTTTTGTTTTTTCTGTTAGTTTTGGACTCCTTTCGTTCTTGTTTGTGCACCTGTGAGTTTGTTATGGTCACCATGGTTACTTATGATTTTCACCTGCCTCTGTTGTTTGGGACACACCTGCGTCTAATCAAGAGACGACTATTTAAGTCTACCTTTGTTGATCACTCGTTCCGATTTCATTGTTTTCGTCACGTTCTGACCAAGTAAGTGTGCTTGTTCCATGCCATATCTTCTGAATAAGTCTTTGTTTCATGTGTATTTAGTCACGCCAGTCTTTTTGTTATATGCCTATGTTTTGGTAACTGGGAGATTTAAGTTAATAAATCATCTTCATCATTTATTTTTATTCCTTTCATGAAAATGCATATTTACAAGCCATGTACAATTGACACTTTCATTGTTGTTGTTTTTTTGTTTGTTTCTTATACATTCCCATGATCAGAAATTAGCAGATGGAAGACTAATATTCTTATATTTATCTGCCCCCTTTTTAACACAAATTACAGTATTTTAGATGACGTTATAACTGTTCCCTACACCAACACCCAAACTCCAACATACTTTTCCTTTTTCCTTTAAGCATTTTCACAATGACACGTCTAATCTAAATCAAAATTCAGTTTGACACAAGTCCAGTTTTCTCTTTTTGTAACTCTTTTTAAATACAAAGATATTCTTACAGCTTTTTAAGTCTTTGTTTAGAGAATTCCTTGCTTTCACACCAACAACAGACAAGCACATTTGTTTCATATTTATTCACACTCTTGGATGTTTAAAGTCATACGGCCTTCTGTGGTTCTCATCTTCAGATGTAAACACAAATAACTTTTGTATGTCCTTTGGAAGAACTTTATTTCTCGCTTTAAACATCATTAATAGAGTATTTAATCCTACAATGTCTTTTATAGTTTTAGTAATCCTGACCCAATGAAGAGTGGATTTGTGTGGTCTCTATATCCTACTTTAAAAATGATTCGAATTGCTCTTTTCTGTGGAAGAAATAAAGGCATTATGTTGCTATGATATGTATTTCCCCATATTTCCGCACAATAATTGAAATAAGGTAGAATAATTGAGCAATATAACAGTCTCTTTGTGTTATACGGAAAACTATATTTAACCTTTTTCAAAATAAATAAGCTTTTTGATACCTTATTTTTCACATGCATTATATTGTTGCGATCCGTGACTCGGATCCTCACATGTTGTTTATTTTTCTATTTGTGTTTTCATTCTCCGTCTGACCCGTTTATTTCCTGTTTTGTCCATCACTATGGTTACTCATTAGTTCACCTGCTACACTCGGTCCCGCACACCTGCTTCAGCTAATCACCCTCCTTTATAAGCCAGCCTTTTCTGTTCAGTCTTCCTCGAATCCTAATTTGCCCACGCGCAACAGTGACGACTCTCGACCCTCATATTTGTATGTATATTCTCGCTAGCTTTTACGCTAAGCCATTTGTTTATTCCAGCTCACATGCTGAGGAATTGTTTTTCTGTTTTTTCGTGCCTTCGTGCCAGCTTAGTTGTTTACTTTTACTTCCTAGTTCTCATACTAGCGTTTTTGGTTTGCTTTCTCTTTACACCAGTGTTTTTGTTCCTAGCCTTTTATTATTTAATAAATACCTTATATCTTACCTTTGCTGTGTTCTGCTTCGACGCATCCTCGGGAAAACAACACTAACATGCCGAAGAAGAGTCCTCACATATATGAGCTTTCCATGTCAACTTTTCATCTAAGATGACCCCAAGAAATCTGATTTCAGACACCTTCTCAATTTTCACATTTTTTATGGATGAACTAACTTCTATCTTTCTTTTATTACCGAATACCATACATTTTGTCAGAGTTATTTGTTGACGAACCCCAAGATGCAGAGGTGGAGGCAGGCATGAAGTGAGAAAACATGATTTGATAAAGATACTAAGACAAAATCAAACAAAAGGGTACTAACACAAAGCGCCCACGAGGGGGATAACAAACTAAGGGTCTTTAGCATAGAAGCTAGCAAGAAACAAAAAAGGGCCTAGCGTGGAAGCTAGCGGGTAGCAAACAGGAAAACAGAAGTCGTTACTTGTAGAGTGAAAACAAAACAGAAGCAGGGACAAAAGACAATAAGTGACAAACAAACAAATGTAGCTTACCGCTACGCTGCAATAAAACGACACGATAGCAATGACAGGAGCGACATGTGGCAACGACAATACAAATGACAATACAATGATCCAGCAACTAACACAAGACAAAGAGGGTACAAATAGGAGCGGGCTGATTGGCAACGGGTGTGACCAAGGGCCAATCAGCCGCAGCTGAGGATGAACATAGCACTCAGGGAACAAGACAGGAAGCTTACAAAATAAGAGCACTAGACAGCAACTAAAGACAGGAGATACTAAACACAGAGGAAACAGACAAATGCAGAAGAAAACTAAAACATAGACAAACTGTCAGGGGAAAGCCTGACATATTTAGTCTTTTCCAAATTTAAAGACAATTTATTTATATCCAACCACAATTTTAGTTTAACCATTTCCTCTTCAATATTATTGGCTAAGATTTTCATGTCATCTCCTGAACGGTATACATTTGTATCGTCTGCGAATAATACGCACTGTAAAATTTTCGAAACCTCACAAATGTCATTTATGTATAAAGTAAAAAGTTTGGGTCCTAAATCTTACCTTCACGCTATATTCCGGAGCCGTCACTTTTGCATTCCGGGAGAACAAAACCCCGACCCGACCATACCATCACGTGACAATCATACATGTTTGGTTCCACCTAAACTAGGATACCTAACAAAGTCATACCAAAATAATGAACCAGAACAGTGCATTCAAATGTTGACTCTTGGACATTTTGTGTTTTTTTTTCAGCGGGTGTGAATTCAGTTCACTCAGGTGTTGTGTGTAAGAGGGAACGTAAGAAATTTACATTCAAAAACGTCACGCAACTGCGAAGAGACGTTCAAAAGACTGTATTCGTTCACGAAGGTCTCTTCTCTAGAACAAGCGCAACAAGTTTGTGGGCAGTACTAAAAGTTCCACTGTGCAGCACTTAATTTTATTTCAATATTTCTTACAAAAAATTTTGTTTCGCTTTTAAAACTATAAATGATCAAAACTCATGTTTTTCCCCGTACTTTTTTCAAACTGCTTTTTATTCCAAGCAATATTGCTTTTGACATTAATTTAAACATTTTAACCAATTGATTAAAGCAGTAAACCAGAAGTACTAACCATGACGTAGTAAAGGTGTGTCTGCTATGTACAATTTAGGAAAGAGATTCATATGGCCTATTCTGGGTAGATCTCAGGGGGTTATCGATTTTGCAATGCAGTCTGGTGAAAATTATGGAAAGTGCCACTCGACACAGCAACTGACGCTGTGGTCCAAGTTAGAATCGCCAGAAAACACATTTTAAGATATCAACACTCTACTGCCATCTGGCGGGTTTAGTCACGTTTCATGTGTCAGGTAAACCGAGACGAATGGGACTGAATCCCTTTTTTCCGCTGTGCCTGCATTACAAATGACCTGTTTGCTGCTCCTTGCACATGTGTAAGAGATCAAATCTGTGATGACACACGCAGCATGAAAATATGACACTTGTCAAAAACCGTCATAGTGACTTGAAAGGACAATGCAGATTGAATACTTCCTGCATGGCGCAACCTTTACCTGCAAAACAAATGTGTTGAAATGATATTTGCAGGACAATATAAAGTTAATGTGGCATTTATGTTTTCGGGTTTGCTGTCGTAAAGGTCAAACATTATCAATCTACTGAGTGACGTCGTCCAATCCCACAAAACACCATAAATCTTATCTACGGGATGCTTCACAGCCTTGCTGATTGTGGAGGCCAAAGGGTTGTGGCCTCTCGAGTATTTTTCCACAGGCAGGTAATTTGGAGAGCCTGCAGCTGTAATAGGAAAAAGCCTTGGAGACACTTGAGTCCCCGCTGACGAAGAGAATGGCAATTATTGTGGAAAATCAATTTTGGACCCAATCTCTGCCTTATCGACCAAGGAGCTCCTTGGAGATGGAGGAGGTGACAGGAAAATTTATATCGCAGCTTCTATTAAGGGGGTGTCTATTTGCTGGGTGTATTTGCAGAGAGGAGAGAAGCCTCTATTTTTTTTTTCTCAGCGCATTTGCACCGAGCGCACTGAGCACTGCTAATTTAGTTCTGTGTATAAATATTGATATTGGTCTGCCTTTGAAGCTCATTTATGTCAAACTGTTAGAATTAATTTTAATGAAATTGATTTGGAATACAAGAGGACTACATTTATTCGAGCCACTCAACCCCATTCTGACAGTTTTATCAGTTCTTATCTTGCTACTGGTATTCTTAAATGTCATGAATTAATGTGTTGTGTCGACCTACTATACAAGCTTGTTAGTAAAGATTGCAGCGCAGATTTCCGCAAGGCCCGATCTCCCTATAGCAAAGAATTAAAAAAAAAAAAATCTAAATTCAGACCAGTGACGTGCGGTGAACTAAACACCAGGTAAGGCATACATTCTTTTTTTTTTTTTTTACTTAAATTCATATGTGCAGCTCTAGTCGTTGTTGATTTAGGTTGCACATTAGAGTTACAGGAAAAAAAAAAGGGACCTGTGTCTGCTAGCTTTAGCGCCCCCACTTCTCCCAGTGTGGCGAGTCAGAATACTGCTGAGGCATTGAGCTGCAAGTTGACAATATATCGCCCCCTACCTTGAGGCAGAGGTACTTGCTGCCTCAAGACCTGCCTTTTCTACGTGGCAACAAGCATGCGCCCCCTCGCACGCACACGGCCAATACACACTGTGTGTAGCCGTGGAGGCACCGCCTGTGTCTGCCTCACTTCTCATCTGCTGCATTGTTTTGATCAGGATATGGAATTTCCGCGATTTTGATCATGAAAATTATCAAAATATACAGGAACCACACCAAAATCACATAGAAAGCATAAACCAAAAGATAAATATTAAAATTTATTTTATTGTATTACTTCGATTTGGAACATCTCATGATTAAGCCACCTGGTGGCAGGTGAGGCACTGCCTCACTTGCCTTCCCTGACAGCACGCCACTGATTCACTATTATTATTATTATTATTATAAACCCTAACCAAAAACAAATCAGATTACAATGTTACCAATCATTATCATCAGAATTATTATTATTATTATTATTATCATAAATATAATTATTACTCTTGTTATTAATGATATTATTATTGTTGTTCTTATTATTATTATATTACTACTATTGTATATATATATATATATATATATATATACATATATATTACCACATATTTATATGGCTTCACGGTGGTAGAGGGGTTGGTGCGTCTGCCTCACAATACGAAGGTTCTGGTTCAATCCTGGGCTCGGGATCTTTCTGTGTGGATTTTTCATGTTCTCCCTTTGAATGCGTGGGTTCCACCCGGGTACTCCGGCGTCCTCCCACCTCCAAAGACATGCAGCTGGGGATAAGTAGATTGGCAATACTAAATTGGCCCTAGTGTGTGAATGTGAGTGTGAATGTTGTCTGTCTATCTGTGTTGGCCCTGCGGTGAGGTGGCGACTTGTCCACGGTGTACACCGCCTTCCGCCCGATTGTTGCTCAGATAGGCGCCAGCGCCCCCCCGCGGCCCCAAAAGGGAATAAGCGGTAGAAAATGGATGGATTATTATTATTATTATTATTATAAACCCTAACCAAAAACAAAACAGATTACAATGTTACCAATCATTATTATCAGAATTATTACTATTATTATTATCATAAATATAATTATTGCTCTTGTTATTAATATTATTAATATTATTATTGTAGTTCTTCTTATTATTATTATATTACTACTATTAATATCATCATCATAGTCATTTATATCACTATTTTTGTCACTATTATTATTATCATTAGTTTTCCTAACTCATAACCAAAAACTAAAGAGATTATACCAATTTTGTTACAACAAATTGTTAGATCATTGACATTATTATTGTTATTTTTATTATTATTATTATTATTATTATTATCATTATTATCATTATTATTATTATTATTATTATAAACCCTAACCAAAAACAAAACAGATTACAATGTTACCAATCATTATCATCAGAATTATTACTATCATTATTATTATTATTATTATAAACATAAGTATTACTCTTGTTATTAATGATATTATTATTGTTGTTGTTCTTCTTCTTCTTATTATTATATTACTACTATTATTATCATCATCATCGTCATATATATCACTATTTTTATCACTATTATTATTCTCATTAGTTTCCCTAACTCATAACCAAAAACTAAAGAGATTATACCAATTTTGTGTTATCAAATTGTTATATCATTGAGATAATTATTATTATTATTATTATTATAAACCCTAACCAAAAGCAAAACAGTTTACGGTGTTACAAATCATTATTATCAGATTTATTACTATTATTATTATCATAAATATAATTGTTACTGTTGTTATTAATGTTATTATTATTATTATTAGGAGTAGCAGTAGTGGGTGTTGGCTTTGTTGCCGTTGTTTGAATTACTACCGCAGCACCTCACTTGGTCAGTAAATCCAATTCAAATATTTTATAGTGCTCTATTTTACATATCATTTCCAAATAATTTCTCATGGGAATATGTTGCTGTACATGCATGCATGCATATATGTCCAGTATAATTTGTTCATATTGACATTCCATGCAGTTAGAGTGTCAGTGCTGGGATATAAACTAATAAAATCCTCCTATCAGGGGGCACTAAAAGCTCCTTCTGTATGCATTTCCTGTGATGCAAATGCAACGCTCACACCCTCACGCTTCCCTTTATGGCTACAGTTGGGCCACTTTCATGATTAACTATAACTCCTCAAGTGAAAATTCATTACATCTCATCTGACAAGCACACACACACACGACATACACAAAAGCGTGGACAAAAAAAAAAGGGACACAAGTACAAACCACTTGAGGATAAAGACAATAACATTCACACGCGCTGTCCTGCCCTCTTTAATATCCTGATGCAACAATTAAAACGGAGGATTTTACTGATTCTACAAAGCAGCATTTGCTTTTTGGTTACTTGTGCAGCCCTCTGGCCCTTTCCTCCATACTACTACCATCCTCTCCACAGCAATACTAAATCCAGTGGAGGAATAATGTGTCCACCATTATGTGCGCTGACTGTTGAAACAGATGCATGTGCCACCTAAGTCAACATAGTCGGTCTCCGGACTCCGATGCTGCTCCTAGATAGGAGCCTGCCCACAGAGCCACTGAGTCTAGACTCCAGATGTGTTCACACACTCTCGGACCAGTGCGAGTCCAAAGCCATAACTCCTTTTTTGACACACTCTGACGGACGTTCGCTTCCACAGTTTGGCATCAGAAATATGTTTCCTCCCCTCCGCCAACAAGAAAGAGATGTTACCTCGAGGGATGTTTACGCGTCTTGAACAAAATGGATCCTTAGGATTAATTGTTCATGTGAGAACCCCTTTACAGAACATTTCTAAAAGTGGACATTTTAAAAATATTATTTACCGCTCAACTAGTGCAGGGGTGTCAAACTCAAATACAGAGTGGGCCAACATTTTAAACTGAACAAATTAACCTTTTAATAGGGACCCAAACAAGTTTTGCATTGAACATTGAACAAGCAAGGCTTATATACAGTAACTTTATAGTGACATGCAAAATAGAGTTTCAAATAATAATAATAATAATTAAAAAAATATCAATGGCATATCAAATAAAATTTAAATACAAATTTAATGCCTCTTTTCTATTTGCAGCTTTCTGAGGTAAATATCAAAAGAGTTAGTGCTGCAAAGGTTTCTGGGTATTTGTTTATGTTATGTTACAGTGCAGATGTTCTCCCGAAACGTGTTTGTCATTCTTGTTTGGTGTGGGTTCACAGTGTGGCGCATATTTGTAACAGTGGTAAAGTTGTTTATACGGCCACCCTCAGTGTGACCTGTATGGCTGTTGACCAAGTATGAGTTGCATTCACTTATCTGTGTGTAATAGCCGCATATATTATGCGAGTGGGCCTGCACGCTGTTTGTATGGAGGAAATGCGGACGTGACGACAGGTTGTAGTGAATGCTGAAGGCCCTCAATATTGTTGTCCGAGTAAAAATCGGGAGAATGCTTGCCCCGGGAGATTTTCGGGAGGGGCACTGAACTTCGGGAGGATCGGCAAGTGTGAGAAATTGAGGTGTTACAGCGGCACCGCTGCTGTGTAATAAAGGCGGGCCAGCTGTAATGTTAATTTGATATTGCCTCAAGGGCCAAATTAAATTACACGGCGGGCCAGAGTTTGACACCCATGAACTAGTGAGTCGGGAACCCTAAAGTGGTCTGCTGACTTTTTGGTCATTCCAATGTTGGATTTGGCCAACGTGCAGCATTTGTATCCACGTTGATCTGCACTAAACGTTGTGATAGATGTGAAACGTCAGATTTCAAGGACTTGTTTCATTATTAGATGATAAATAAATGTTTGATATATTATTTTAATGGTTTGTCTTTGAATGTTTTGAACTCCAACAAGAGTTGTCCTATACTTTAAAGGGCCTTTATAATGCTGGTAACATTGGCACCAATTTTATAGAATGGTCCTAAAATGTATGTCTACAAGTAAAACTACAAAATAGACACAATATTGATTTTAGGCTTGTTTTTTGGTTTAAGTTTTTTGGAACACTCACTTTTAGGTCCAAAATGTGTGCAGGTCTGCATCAGCCTGCTGACATCTCTTACAGAAAACTGAAAGCAATTTCATATTACATAGTATGTGTTTTAGTCTTTGGGTTTCATCATTATCCCGAATCATGATAAGTCCATGAAAAATTTAAAGGCGTTATCAAAGATGTCTGCCAGATGCAATGTTGCAGCAATACAACTAAATTGGACCCCGACCTAAACAAGTTGAAAAACTGATTCGGGTGTTACCGTTCAGTGGTCAATTGGACGGAATATGTACTGTACTGTGCAATCTACTAATAAAAGTCTCAATCAAACAGGAACGTATGGACCTATTCAGTCAAACTGGGATGGACCAAGCGAGAGGAGTTTAATTCGCAGCAATCATTTTAATTTATTCTGACCGCAAGAAGAAGTTCTTTGGTCAGAGCTCGGTTGGAAAAAATACAAAAGTCAAATATGATCTCAGAAATGACAAAGAGAAAAAGACTGAAACAAAAAGAACAGACTTGGCACTAAAAAACTAGAGAAAAATATAATAAGCCACTAGCATTGCTATTTTGCACCCTCTTCTACTGATGTTTTCCTCAAGAACATGGGGAAACACAGGTTGTGGTGTCAATTGCAAAGAAGACTGAAAAGCAGGGATGCCCGGAAATTATAAATGTTTTTTATTTATTTTTTGCTTCTAATGTTAACCATATCAGTTTGGAAGTAATTATAGACCAGGGTGAAAAAAGCATGCCATTAAGTGATCAAAATAATAGTTATACTTGCCTTAATCCATGCAGTTTATGCATAGAAATAGGCTCCAGTTCTGTAGATGACGTCCCACCAAGAGGGGGCGGCACATCAAGTCTGGCGATGGAAAGGGGGCGTTACAGCTCAAGTACAGTTAGTTATATACCGATTACTCAAAAATTGATTGATCATTTGGGAAATGACTGCCAGATTAATTTTCAAGAGCCAAAAATACACAAAGAGAACTCCATCCATCCATTTCCTACCGCTTGTTCCCTTTTGGAGTCATGGGGGGCGCCTGTGCCTGACTCAGCTACAATCGAGCGGAAGGCGGTGTACACCCTGGACAAGTCGCCACCTCATCACAGAGCCACAAAGAGAACTTAATAGTGACATTTCTGTCCTTTAACTGAGACTGAACCAACAGCGCCTCTGCTGGTTGCAGCCAAGTGATGCACTTAATTTTGCCTTTATTGCTTTAAATTGGCGCAGGTGTGTGAATTGTTGTCTGCCTATCTGTGTTGGCCCTGTGATGAGGTGGCGAGTTGTCCAGGGTGTACCCGGAAAGGAACAAACCACCAAACTTGATGAATGGATGTTTTAAGATTAAAAGTTAAAGTTAAAGTACCACTGATAGTGACACACACACACACACTAGGTGTGGTGAAATTACTCTGTGCATCTGACCCATCCCCTTGTTCCACCCACTGGGAGGTGAGGGGAGCAGTGAGCAGCAGCTGTGGCCGCACTCAGGAATCATTTTGGTGATTTAACCCCCAATTCCAATCCTTGATGCTGAGTGCCAAGCGGGGAGGTAATGGGTCCCATTTTAATAGTCTTTGGTATGACTCGGCCAAGGTTTGAACTCATGACCTACAGATCTCAGGACGGACACTCTAACCACAAGGCCACTGTGATCACCTCACGGAAGCCTAATTATCTTCTCTCGCACATGCCTGCGACAGAGAATTATGTGGCCTGCCACATAATTCTATTGTGGACTGTCCCTTAATTTTAAAGTGGCCTGCCATATCTTTTCAATGTGGCCCTTCAAATAATTTTTTGCAGCACACCACATCATTTATGTGTCCTGCAAAAGGCTGGAAATAAAAAATATATTTAAAAAAAACTCTGGTTACTGTATTTTTCGGAGTATAAGTCGCTCCGGAGTCACACCTGCCGTCAATGCATAATGAAGAAAGAAAAAACATATATAAGTCGCACTGGAGTATAAGTCGCATTTTTTGGGGACATTTATTTGATAAAACCCAACACCAAGAATAGACATTTGAAAGGCAATTTAAAATAAATAAAGAATAGTGAACAACAGGCTGAATAAGTGTACGTTATATCAGTGGTCCCCAACCACCAGGCTGCGGCCCGGTACCAGGCCGCAGAATAATTTTTTATTAATTTTTATTTTAAAAAAAAAAAAAAAATGTTTTTTTTTTATTTTATTAAATCAACATAAAAAACACAATACACACTTACAATTAGTGCACCAACCACAAAAACCTCCCTTTTTCACGACAAAAACTTCCCTTTTTCATGACAAAGGAAAAAAAAAAAAAAAAAAGGACTATTATTTGATATTTTACGGTAATGTGTTAAAGGGGAACATTATCACCAGACCTATGTAAGCGTCAATATATACCTGGATGTTGCAGAAAAAAGAACCATATATTTGTTTAACCGATTTCCGAACTCTAAATGGGTGAATTTTGGCGAATTCAATCAATCAATCATCCATCCATCCATTTCCTACCGCTTATTCCCTTTCGGGGTTGCGGGGGGCGCTGGCGCCTATCAATCAATCAATCAATGTTTATTTATATAGCCCCAAATCACAAATGTCTCAAAGGACTGCACAAATCATTACGACTACAACATCCTCTGAAGAACCCACAAAAGGGCAAGGAAAACTCACACCCAGCGGGCAGGGAGAATTCACATCCAGTGGGACGCCAGTGACAATGCTGACTATGAGAAACCTTGGAGAGGACCTCATATGTGGGCAACCCCCCCCCCCTCTAGGGGACCGAAAGCAATGGATGTCGAGCGGGTCTAACATGATACTGTGGAAGTTCAATCCATAGTGGCTCCAACACAGCCGCGAGAGTTCAGTTCAAAGTGGATCCAAGACAGCAGCGAGAGTCCCATCCAGAGGAGACCATCTCAAGCGGAGGCGGATCAGCAGCGTAGAGATGTCCCCAACCGATACACAGGCGAGCGGTCCATCCTGGGTCCCGACGAGCGGTCCATCCTGGGTCTCGACTCTGGACAGCCAGTACTTCATCCATGGTTATCGGACCGGAGGGGGGGACATAGGAGAAAAAAAAGAAGCGGCAGATGAACTGGTCTAAAAAGGAGGTCTATTTAAAGGCTAGAGTATACAAATGAGTTTTAAGGTGAGACTTAAATGCTTCTACTGAGGTAGCATCTCGAACTGTTACCGGGAGGGCATTCCAGAGTACTGGAGCCCATAACGGAAAACGCTCTATAGCCCGCAGACTTTTTTTGGGCTCTAGGAATCACTAATAAGCCGGAGTCTTTTGAACGCAGATTTCTTGCCGGGACATATGGTACAATACAATCGGCAAGATAGGCTGGAGCTAGACCGTGTAGTATTTTATACGTAATTAGTAAAACCTTAAAGTCACATCTTAAGTGCACAGGAAGCCAGTGCAGGTGAGCCAGTACAGGCGTAATATGATCAAACTTTCTTGTTCTTGTCAAAAGTCTAGCAGCCGCATTTTGTACCAACTGTAATCTTTTAATGCTAGACATGGGGACACCCGAAAATAATACGTTACAGTAATCGAGACAATACGTAACAAACGCATGGATAATGATCTCGGCGTCTTTAGTGGACAAAATGGAGCGAATTTTAGCGATATTACGGAGATGAAAGAAGGCCGTTTTAGTAACGCTTTTAATGTGTGGCTCAAAGGAGAGAGTTGGGTCGAAGATAATACCCAGATTTTTTACCGAGTCACCTTGTTTTATTATTTGGTTGTCAAATGTTAAAGTTGTATTATTAAATAGAGGTCGGTGTCTAGCAGGACCGATAATCAGCATTTCCGTTTTTTGGCGTTAAGTTGCAAAAAGTTAGCGGACATCCATTGTTTAATTTCATTAAGACACGCTTCCAACTGACTACAGTCCGGCGTGTTGGTCAGCTTTAAGGGCATGTAGAGTTGGGTGTCATCAGCATAGCGGTGAAAGCTAATACCGTATTTGCGTATGACGTCACCTAGCGGCAGCATGTAGATGCTGAAGAGTACAGGGCCAAGGACCGAACCCTGGGGAACTCCACACGTTACCTTAACATAGTCCGAGGTCACACTGTTATGGGAGACGCACTGCATCCTATCAGTAAGATAAGAGTTAAACCAAGACAGGGCTGAGTCTGACATACCAATTCGTGTTTTGATACCCTCTAATAAAATATTATGATCGACTTTCTGTTTATCACTCTTTTTGCGATAACGTCAGAACGTGACGTCTCCGAGGTAATACAGTCGCCATTTTCATTTTCAACACATTACAAACACCGGGTCTCAGCTCTGTTATTTTCCGTTTTTTCGACTATTTTTTGGAACTTTGGAGACATCCTACTTCGTCGGTGTGTTGTCGGAGGGTGTAACAACACTAACAGGGAGGGATTCAAGTTGGCCTGAAGATGCGAAAGTGTCTGCCGCCAGACCCCCATTGAATGTGCCGGAGTGTCTCCACATTTTACGGGCGATGACAGACATGGTACAGAGATGTATGGATAACCTGCAGATGCATTTGCAACGATAAATTCAACTAAATATCAAAGGTGAGTTTTGTTGATGTTGACTTATGTGCTAATCAGACATATTTGGTTGCGGCGTGACTGCCAGCTAATCGATGCTAACATCCTATGCTAATCGATGCTAACATGCTATTTACCGGCGGTACTAAAGCAGACATGCTACAGAGATGTATGGATAACCTGCAGATGCATTTGCAACTATATTACGTTTCCTTCCACCCACATTTAATGCGAAAAAAACACTTACCAATCGAAGGATTTAAGTTGCTCCAGTGTCACGAGATGCGAAAGTCCTGATCGTTTGGTCCGCACATTTTACCGGCGATGCCAACGCAGCCATTCGGCCATGCTATGGCTATGAATGGCGTCAATAGCTATCGTTTAATAGCTTCAGTTTCTTCTTCAATACTTTCACACTCCAACCATCCGTTTCAATACATGCGTAATCTGTTGAATCGCTTAAACCGCTGAAATCCGAGTCTGAATCTGAGCTAATGTTGCTATATCTTGCTGTGGTATTCGCCGTTGTTTGTTTACATTGGCAGCACTGTATGACGTCACAGGGAAATGTATAGTCGCATCGCAAATAGCGAAAATCAAGCACTTTAAAGCTTTTTTTTAGGGATATTCAGGGACCGGTAAAATAAAAAAAAAAACTTCAAAAAATACAACAAGCCACTGGGAACTAATTTTTATTGTTTCTAACCCTTTTGAAATTGTGATAATGTTCCCCTTTAATAATTTCACACATAAGTCGTTCCTGAGTATAAGTCGCACCCCCGGCCAAACTATGAAAAAAACTGCGACTTATAGTCCGAAAAATACGGGAAATGTACTTAGTAAATGTTCTTTCAATTTTGCCTGCAAAATGTTGCACATACAACTGTGTATGTTCTACACTTTAATAATATCTGATGTTCCAAGCATTTTCTTTGGTTATCAAACGTAAACGCTTGAATATCTTATTGTCATCTCGACTTACAATTTCAAAGCAAGTTATCCATCAGTCTGTTCGTAAAGATATATTAATAAAAAAACAGTTGTCTTTGCCGTGCCAGCAACTTGAGGGTTGCAGGTTCGATTCCGGCAGTCTAGTCACTGCCGTTGTGTCCTTGGGCAAGGCACTTTACCCACCTGCTCCCAGTGCCACCCACACTGGTTTAAATGTAACTTCGATATTGGGTTTCACTATGTAAAGCGCTTTGAGTCACTAGAGAAAAGCGCTATATAAATATAATTCACTATATATTCACGGTTACATGGAGCCCTTTGAGCCCTTTATTGCGACGTGGCTCTCAATAAAAACGAGTTTGACACACCTGCTCTTTAGAAATCTCCATCCATCCATTTTCTTCCACTTGTCCCTTTTGGGGTTGCGGGGGTCGCTGGAGCCTGGGGGGTACTTTTTGGGAATCTATTTTAGATAAAGATGACCTGATGTCCTCTAGTACGTGCATGCTTTCAACACATGCATATGGATGGAGATAAACATTTTGCTGCAAAAAAACGTATGTTATTTGACAACTTTTCCTATTCGAGGCGTTATCAAATGTAACGTTAGAAGTTAGTGAAAGTCCCCGAAAAGTGCACCAAAATAAACAGAAACATATGCTAGCTGCATATGCTCCGCATGGCTTTATTTAGTCTATAGCAACATGACAACAAGGGGGTTTGTGTGTGTGTGTGAGAGACAGAGAGAGAGAGAGAGAGAGGGAGGGAGAAATGAAGAAATTGCAAATGCACAAAAAGTAGAGTTAGGAAAAGAGAAAAAGTAAAGAATGAAAAAGTGTTCCGAGCACAGATGCACCCGCTCACTCGCTATCTGCCGCGCTCGTGGGTATGCTGCCGATCCAGCTATTCTTGTTGGTTTGTTAATTGTTTGTCACCCACCAGGTGCCATCTGTCTGTAGTCCCACAGTCCCCGAGCCATGTGGGCCGGCCTGCCTGGCGCCTGCCAACGTCACTGACCTGCAGCAACCGTCCACACCTCCGTCACACACCTCCTGATCCGTCTGGGATAAATAGCTCCTCGCTCAACTTCCGGGCCGCTATCACGACTCCCCAATCTGTCCTGTGTGAGAGTAAGGACGAGGTGGTGACAGAAAGGAGGGGGAGACAAATGAGATGAATTGAGAGACGGATGGATGAACGGGAGCGAGAATGTGCAAGAAATAGAGACGGATGTCTGCAAGGATAAAAAGGATGAGCTGTGCAGTTAATGGTCTGTTTCTGGTCAGTCTGTTGTTACGAGAGCACAGAGGCTCAAACAGCATGCAGTCTTCTACAATTACTCAGCAACAACTGTTACATTTGCGTCTGCATATGTCTGCATACTGTAGATGTTAAAGCGCCACTTTAATCATGCCTTTAATTGCTCTGCTTCCGGAAAAATACGACAACAACAACAGTCTGTCGAGAAATACCGCCCGGTTGCGTCACGGGGATTTAAGTTTTCTTGGCGCAATTGAGACTTCAGGATGGGAGGGAGGTCACCTTCAACCAGGCCCTGATGTTGGGGCAGCTGTGTGCTGAAAAATGAGAACAGCATGCAGCAGCGTGCACCGGCTATAGCATACGGCGGGCCGAGGCACAATAAAGCGAACAATGAACGACCCGCCCTCCTCCCTCTGCCATTGCGCCTCTTTGCCATCCCAGGGCATGTTGGGTCACCTTGACAACTGGGCTCTGCGAAGGGGAGCCCACCCCGCCTCACTTTGGGGCAATGGAAGCAGTCAGCATGGGTAATGAGGCATTGAGATCCAAGCGGGACAGATTTTGGATAACCCCTTACACACATTATCTGCATGTGTTTACAGAAAGGACAACGGCTCTGAGCTGGAGCCTCTCCGGATTTCAGGGTCCGGCATGAAAGAGATACAAGGACATAAGTCAGCAAGTGAGGTGACGCTGCCCATGTTTTTGGTAATCAGATATCAGTGGTGTGCCGTCAGGGCCAGCAAGGCCTTCTCTGCTGGCCTAACATAACCAGAAATCATGATCAGAATTAAAGATAAAAATGTATTTACTATCCATACAAAGCTAAAAGTATTACTATTCTCTTCATGTCATATTATGCTCCTTCCAGTGCTTTTGTTTTTAGTTTTAGTTTGTATCCAATCAGAATTCAGCAAGCTGTACGAAATCTGCCCGGGGCCTTGAGAATCAACAATGCAGGCGTCTGTGCACCGTAAGTGAATGGGCACATACAGGTGACAATTGTGATAGCCAATCAAATCAAATCAACTTTATTTATAAAGCACATTTAAAATTTACCACAGGGGTAGCCAAAGTGCTGTACAATGGGCAGGTTAAAAGATAATACGAGGACCGAGCAAACAACACAACACAAACAGAACATGATAAAAAAATAAACAATACATAAAAACCTAAAAACAGGTTCACAGCAGGTGTATAATGGGGCGCTATTGCAGGATGGATAGCCCTCAGTGTTAAAAGCCAAGGAATACAAGTATGTTTTTAAGAGAGATTTAAAAACAGAAAGAGAGGAGGCTTGTCTATCACTCAGAGGTTGGTCGTTCCAGAGCTTGGGAGCAGCAGCAACGAAAGCTCGGTCACCTCTAAGCTTCAGCCTTGTGTCAGGGACCGTAAGTAGCAGCTGATCGGCTGATCTTAGGGTTCGAGTGGGGCAGTAAGGCTGAAGGAGGTCGGAGAGATATGTTGGCACGAGGTTGTTTAGACATTTAAAAACAAATAGAAGGAGTTTAAAATTGATTCAATAACGCGCAGGGAGCCAGTGAAGGGACGCTAATATAGGGGTTATGTGCTCATGTCTGCGGGTCTGTGTTAGCAGACGAGCAGCAGAGTTCTGCATGAGCTGCAGGCGGGCGAGGGAGGCCTGCCTAATGCCTACATACAGGGCATTGCAGTAGTCTAAACGATTCGAGATAAAGGCGTGATTTAATTTCTCGAGGTCATGTCCTGACAGAAGCGGTTTCACTTTCGCTATTTGGCGTAATTGATTGAAAGCTTTTATGAACGACGCTGCTGATTTGTTTTTCCAATTTAAAATCTGAGTCGAACTTTACCCCAGGTTTGTGACACAGTCGCTGAGATACGGGGTCAGAGTGCCGAGGTCAACGTTGGGGGAGGGAGAGCGACTTGGACCGAACAACATAACTTCTGTTTTGTCTTCATTTAGACCCAGGAAGTTAGCTGAAAGCCAGGCTTTGATGTCGTGTAGGCAGTCAATGAGACATTGAACTGTGTTGTTTTGTGCCATGGGAAAATAGATCTGGCAATCATCGGCATAAAAATGAAATGCAATACCATACTTCCTAAAAATAGAACCAAGGAGGAGAAGGTAAAGCGCAAATACGATTGGGGCAAGGATTGAGCCCTGGGGGACCCCGTGTGGTAGAGGAGCTGTGGAAGACATAAAACTGTCTATTTTTACACAAAAACTTCTGTCGGCTAGGTACGACCGGAACCAGTTGAGGGCGGCGCCCTTAATACCCACACAGTTCTCAAGACATAATCCGATCACGATTTGTTGTCAGTGACGCATACTTGCCAACCTTGAGAGCTCGATTTCGGGAGGTGGGGGGGGGGCAAAGGTGTGGATGGGGGCGTGGTTAAGAGGGGAGGAGTATATTTACAGCTGTTGATGGATTCTGATGCGTCATCTATGTTGCTGCTCCTCGATCTTAGCGCTGCTTTCGATACTGTCGATCATAATATTTTATTAGAACGTATCAAAACACGAATTGGTATGTCAGACTTAGCCCTGTCTTGGTTTAACTCTTATCTTACTGATAGGATGCAGTGTGTCTCCCATAACAATGTGACCTCGGACTACGTTAAGGTAACGTGTGGAGTTCCCCAGGGTTCGGTCCTTGGCCCTGCACTCTTCAGCATCTACATGCTGCCGCTAGGTGACATCATACACAAATACGGTGTTAGCTTTCACTGTTATGCTGATGACACCCAACTCTACATGCCCCTAAAGCTGACCAACATGCCGGATTGTAGTCAGCTGGAGGCGTGTCTTAATGAAATTAAACAATGGATGTCCGCTAACTTTTTGCAACTCAACGCGAAAAAAACGGAAATGCTGATTATCGGTCCTGCTAGACACCGAACTCTATTTAATAATACAACTCTAACATTTGACAAGCAAACAATTAAACAAGGCGACACGGTAAAGAATCTGGGTATTATCTTCGACCCAACTCTCTCCTTTGAGGCACATATTAAAAGCGTTACTAAAACGGCCTTCTTTCATCTCTGCAATATCGCTAAAATTTGCTCCATTCTGTCCACTAAAGACGCTGAGATCATTATCCATGCGTTTGTTACGTCTCGCCTCGATTACTGTAACGTATTATTTTCGGGTCTCCCCATGTCTAGCATTAAAAGATTACAGTTGGTACAAAATGCGGCTGCTAGACTTTTGACAAGAACAAGAAAGTTTGATCACATTACGCCTGTACCGGCTCACCTGCACTGGCTTCCTGTGCACTTAAGATGTGACTTTAAGGTTTTACTACTTACGTATAAAATACTACACGGTCTAGCTCCATCCTATCTTGCCGATTGTATTGTACCATATGTCCCGGCAAGAAATCTGCGTTCAAAGGACTCCAGCTTATTAGTGGTCCCCAAAGCCCAAAAAAAGTCTGCGGGCTGTAGAGCTTTTTCATTTCGGGCTCCAGTACTCTGGAATGCCCTCCCGGTAACAGTTCGAGATGCTACCTCAGTAGAAGCATTTAAGTCTCACCTTAAAACTCATTTGTATACTCTAGCCTTTAAATAGACTCCCTTTTTAGACCAGTTGATCTGCCGTTTCTTTTCTTTTTCTTCTATGTCCCACTCTCCTTTGTGGAGGGAGTCCGGTCCGATCCGGTGGCCATGTACTGCTCGCCTGTGTATCGGCTGGGGACATCTCTGCGCTGCTGATCAGCCTCCGCTTGGGATGGTTTCCTGCTGGCTCCGCTGTGAACGGGACTCTCGCTGCTGTGTTGGATCCGCTTTGGACTGGACTCTCGCGACTGTGTTGGATCCATTATGGATTGATCTTTCACAGTATCATGTTCTCATAGTCATCATTGTCACCGACGTCCCACTGGGTCATTATTGTCACCGATGTCCCACTGGGTGTGAGTTTTCATTGCCCTTATGTGGGCCTACCGAGGATGTCGTAGTAGTTTGTGCAGCCCTTTGAGACACTAGTGATTTAGGGCTATATAAGTAAACATTGATTGATTGATTGGTTGTATGCGCAGTTGTGCACTGCACTTTCTAAAGTAGATGTTATTGGCACATATGCACGATTGATTGATTGATTGAAACTTTTATTAGTAGATTGCACAGTACAGTACATATTCCGTACATCTGACCACTAAATGGTAACACCGCAATAAGTTTTTCAACTTGTTTAAGTTGGGGTCCACGTTAATCAATTCATGGTACAAATATATACTATCAGCATAATACAGTCATCACACAAGTTAATCATCATAGTATATGCATTTAATTATTTACAATTCGGGGGGTGGGATGAAGAGCTTTGGTTGATATCAGTACTTCAGTCATCAACAATTGTATCAACAGAGAAATGGACATCGAAACAGTGTAGGTGTGACTTAGTAGGATATGTACAGCCAGCAGAGAACATAGTGAGTTCAGATAGCATAAGAACAAGTATATACATTAGAAATACATTCAATTATTTACATTAGGTTATTTACAATCCGGGGAGATGGGATGTGAATGTAGGAGGATTAGTAAAGGGTTGAAGTTGCCTGGAGGTGTTGCACGTGGTGCATGCACAGTAGATGGCAGTATTGTCCTGTTTAAGAGTGTCACATGCTGTTTACGGCAGACGAACTGCCTCACGGTAGAGTGGTAGACCTAAACGTGACTGCTGTTGTTGTTAATGAAACTCCCTAACAATAAACACACAAGAGAAACCAAGAACTCGCCCTCAATCATTCTACAGTTATAAGGTCATTGGGCAGACACGCTCTCAGACACGTCACTCAGGTCCTCATGGAGCCACGCCCCCTCCAGATCCGGCTGAATTTCGGGAGATTTTCGGGATAAAAATTTGTCCTGGGAGGTTTTCGGGAGAGGCGCTGAATTTCAGGAGTCTCCCGGAAAATCCGGGAGGGTTGGCAAGTATGCAGTAAGGCCTTCTAGCTGGCCTAAGGTTGAACGAGACATTTACGCGGCTTGTGATTGAATACTCACCGGGACCGTTAGCGGATGAATTTGAGAACATAAACAGTTTATAGACAGTTGCGATAGCCAATCAGATCACAAGTTGTTGACAGTAGCCTCTCTAGGTAGCCTCATGTTATCGAGGCTGTGATTGGATACTCACTTGTCATTCCAAAGTGAGTATACGAACATAAGTTGCAATTTGGCAGGAAGCAGGTAGTGTTGACCCTCAAAGAAGGAGAACAAAACCTTGATTAGGTGGCAGATATATAATTGCAAGGCCATTTTCAAGAAGGATATTTAAAGAGAAATCATGTCTTGTGAGACGATGTCAACGATGAAATGGGGAAATGCCCACCATTTCCACTCGAATCAACCAACGACGAGGGGTTATACGGCATCGAATGGGTTCTACAAATTGTGAGTCCAAATATTTTATATCTTTATATTTTCACATTGAATATGTATTTTGTAATTTTAATTTTGACATTAGCACATAAGATTTGTTTTAATTGCTGAAGCGGGGTTATTAATTTTTAAATGTGCCAGAAAATAACCTGTTTTGTACACTGTTGAGGTGTCCAGTAGTGCGTAAATGTGTTCCTGTATAGTATATAGTATTTATCGCGGGTCGAAATCCAGTCGCTGCTGTTGAGTCAGACAAAACACTTCTGGCCTGTCAATCATTCTTTTTATTTTTATTTCAACCAATCAAATTGCAGGGAATTCAGAGTAAGTGCCCGCCTACTCATTTGGTTTATTTTATATGGTACATGAGTACCAGGTTAGAGTACATTCAGGCACAGACTCAGTTTAACAGGTACACACAAAAAGGAGTAGAAAGAAGCAGAGCTTACTTTGTACAACCAAGCTGCCATATTGACCCACAAACAATCAGGCGTGAATATTCTACAGACACTGAAAATTAGTAGAATTGCCATTTATTTCAGAAAAAATGCTTCTTAAGTGAGCATGGGGCTCGTGTAATGCAGATATCCAGTTTTCTGAGAGGCTGGACTTATTTATTTTTTATTTACAGACATGATTTTATATTACGTTTTTGTTTCTTTTGTTAATATCAGAGCACGTTCTGCAAAAAGGCAATCCCGAGAAGTGTACAGCTTAAGGATAGGGACCCACATAGTTAAAACATACATCATCATATAATATACAAAATACATCCATCCATCCATTTTCTACCGCTTATTCCCTTTGGGGTCGCTGGTGCCTATCTCAGCTAGAATCGGGCGGAAGGCGGGGTACACCCTGGACAAGTCGCCACCTCATCGCAGGGTCAACACAGATAGACAGACAACATTCACACTCACATTCACACACTAGGGCCAATCAACCTATCCCCAGGTGCATGTCTTTGGAGGTGGAACCCGTAGGGAACCCACGCAGTCACGTGGAGAACATGCAAACTCCACACAGAAAGATCCCGAGCCTGGGATTGAACCGAGGACTACTCAGGACCTTCATATTGTGAGGCAGACACACTAACCCTTAAATCCACCGCGCTGCCCTATACAAAATACAGTACAATTCATTTGAAAATCTACTCACCCAATACCCATTTACAATTTCATGCCAACCTACCAATAGGAAGGTATGCAACTTTTTAGACCTGAAAACAAAATGTCGAAATCCATACTTTTAGCTGAATGGGAAGAACGCACAAGGCTGTTTGATGGAAAGTTAACTCAGCAATTGAATGAAAAATTCACTTTCAGGAAATCCCATGAATACATTACGTCCATAAATATAAAGGATTATACAATTTAATTTCCTCTTCCCCTTCCTTGCAATTTATATAACGGCTGAAATATGGATTTTTCTTTGCTAACAGCTAAATTATGGAATAGATTAAGCAAATAAAACAAACCATGTCCTAAAATGATCCACTTTAATAAACTATTCAAAGTCAAAATCTTCACAAAGTTCAAAGAAGAAGAATGCTGATAAACATCTTGAACCTTAATAAAAAGAAGAAACTCTTATTCATCTCATAAAGGATGAATAAAGATATCAATGACTTTTCCGTTTTGTCTGATCAGCCCTTTTACTGCCGCGTTACAGGCACCGTTTGGAAATAATTTGAGTATGTAGATAAACCTTTACAAAATAATTTTATACGAATACTTTCACAACCCATTTATATATATATATATATATATATATATATATATATATATATATATATATATAACTTATACTATAATAGTTGTTTTGATCGTCGATGACGTTGTACCTATCCGTTGTGGTGAAGAAGGAGCTGAGCCGGAAGGCAAAGTTCTCAACTTACCGGTCGATCTACGTTCCCATCCTCACCTATGGTCATGAGCTTTGGGTCATGACCGAAAGGATAAGATCACGAATACAAGCGGCCGAAATGAGTTTCCTCCGCCGTGTGGCGGGGCTCTCCCTTAGAGATTGTGTGAGAAGCTCTGCCACCCGGGAGGAACCCAAAGTAAAGCCGCTGCTCCTCCACATTGAGAGAAGCCAGATGAGGTGGTTCAGGCATCTGGTCAGGATGCCACCCGAACGCCTCCCGAGGGAGGTGTTTAGGGCACTTCCAGACGGTTGGAGGCCACGGGGAAGACCCAGGACACGTTGGGAAGACTATGTCTCCCGGCTGGCCAGGGAACGCCTCGGGATCGCCCGGGAACAGCTAGACGAAGTGGCTGGGGAGAGGGAAGTCTGGGCTTCCCTTCTTAGGCTGCTGCCCCCGTGACCCGACCTCGGATAAGCTGAAGAAGATGGATGGATGAATGGACTTGTAGCTACAGGCCTACGTGAGTTTTTGAGTTAGCTTGTGGGGTAATCAATCATCATCAATCAATGTTTATTTATATAGCCCCAAATCACAAATGTCTCAAAGGACTGCACAAATCATTACGACTACAACATCCTCGGAAGAACCCACAAAAGGGCAAGGAAAACTCACACCCAGTGGGCAGGGAGAATTCACATTCAGTGGGACGCCAGTGACAATGCTGACTATGAGAAACCTTGGAGAGGACCTCAGATGTGGGCAACCCCCCCCCTCTAGGGGACCGAAAGCAATGGATGTCGAGCGGGTCTAACATGATACTGTGAAAGTTCAATCCATAGTGGCTCCAAGACAGCAGTGAGAGTCCCGTCCACAGGAAACCATCTCAAGCGGATCAGCAGCGTAGAGATGTCCCCAACCGATACAGGCGAGCGGTCCATCCTGGGTCCCGACGAGCGGTCCATCCTGGGTCTCGACTCTGGACAGTCAGTACTTCATCCATGGTCATCGGACCGGACCCCCTCCACAAGGGAGGGGGGGACATAGGAGAAAGAAAAGAAGCGGCAGATCAACTGGTCTAAAAAGGAGGTCTATTTAAAGGCTAGAGTATACAGATGAGTTTTAAAATGAGACTTAAATGCTTCTACTGAGGTAGCATCTCGAACTGTTACCGGGAGGGCATTCCAGAGTACTGGAGCCCGAACGGAAAACGCTCTATAGCCCGCAGACTTTTATTGAGCTCTAGGAATCACTAATAAGCCGGAGTCTTTTGAACGCAGATTTCTTGCCGGGACATACGGTACAATACAATCGGCAAGATAGGCTGGAGCTAGACCGTGTAGTATTTTATACGTAAGTAGTAAAACCTTAAAGTCACATCTTAAGTGCACAGGAAGCCAGTGCAGGTGAGCCAGTACAGGCGTAATATGATCAAACTTTCTTGTTCTTGTCAAAAGTCTAGCAGCCGCATTTTGTACCAACTGTAATCTTTTAATGCTAGACATGGGGAGACCCGAAAATAATACGTTACAGTAATCGAGACGAGACGTAACAAACGCATGGATAATGATCTCGGCGTCTTTAGTGGACAAAATGGAGCGAATTTTAGCGATATTACGGAGATGAAAGAAGGCCGTTTTAGTAACGCTTTTAATGTATGACTCAAAGGAGAGAGTTGGGTCGAAGATAATACCCAGATTTTTTACAGAGTCACCTTGTTTTATTATTTGGTTGTCAAATGTTAAAGTTGTATTATTAAATAGAGGTCGGTGTCTAGCAGGACCGATAATCAGCATTTCCGTTTTTTTGGCATTAAGTTGCAAAAAGTTAGCGGACATCCATTGTTTAATTTCATTAAGACACGCTTCCAACTGACTACAGTCCGGGGTGTTGGTCAGCTTTAGGGGCATGTAAAGTTGGGTGTCATCAGCATAACAGTGAAAGCTAATACCGTATTTGCGTATGACGTCACCTAGCGGCAGCATGTAGATGCTGAAGAGTACAGGGCCAAGGACCGAACCCTGGGGAACTCCACACGTTACCTTAACATAGTCCGAGGTCACACTGTTATAGGAGACGCACTGCATCCTATCAGTAAGATAAGAGTTAAACCATGACAGGGCTGAGTCTGAAATACCAATTCGTATTTTGATACGCTCTAATAAAATATTATGATCGACGGTATCGAAAGCAGCGCTAAGATCGAGGAGCATTAACATAGATGAAGCATCAGAGTCCATCGTTAGCAATAGATCATTAGTCAGTTTTGCGAGGGCTGTCTCAGTCGAGTGATTTGCCCTGAAACCGGATTGAAAGGTTTCACATAGGTTGTTAAACGCTAAGTGCTCATTTAGCTGCTCTGCAACAATTTTTTCGAGGATTTTCGAAATAAAGGGAAGGTGAGACACCGGTCGGTAGTTTACCATGAGGTCTGGATCGAGGTTAGGTCTTTTAAGGAGAGGATGAATAACCGCTTTTTTGAATGCAACGGGAACAGTGCCCGAGGAAAGTGATAAGTTTATAATATTTAGCACTGATGGACCTAATAATACAAAAAGCTCCTTGATAAGTTTCCCAGGAAGTGGGTCAAGTAAACATGTTGTTTGTTTTATTCCATTTACACGTTGTAACAATCCTTCTAATGTTATTTCATCAAAACGAGAGAAACTATTTTGGATATTTGCAGTATCCGCCGTATATACAATCGTATCTGTGTTACTATAACCCCGTTGTAGCTGGGACGCATTGTCTTTAATCTCCTTTCTAATAAGTTCAATTTTCTTATTAAAGAACTTCATAAAGTTATCTGCCGAATGGGTGGAGCTACTGGAAGGAGTCCCTTGTTGGGTTAGCGATGCTACTGTACTAAACAAAAATTTTGGATCGTTTTTATTAATGCGGATGAGATTTGAGTAATAATTAGTTTTAGCTAAGGTAAGCATGCGTTTATAAGTTATTAAACTATCACTCCATGCTTGATGGTGCACCTCAAGTTTAGTCGTGCGCCATTTGCGTTCCAGCTTTCTACATAATAATTTCTGAGCTCTAGTTTCTTCAGTAAACCATGGCGTACGCCTTTTTGGAGCCTTTTTTAACTTCAGCGGTGCTATACTATCAATGGTTTCGCGCAGGGCGTTGTTAAAGTTGTTAGTGAGGTTATCAATAGAGCCCACATACTTTGGGAACGGTGCCATTACCGAGGGCAGTAGGTCCGCAAGAGTCGTCGTTGTGGCAGCATTAATGTTGCGGCTGCTATAGCAGTTATTATTATTATTAGCTTGCCGAACATGAGTCTGAACTTCGAATTTTATAAGGTAATGATCGGACATTACTTTAGTATACGGGAGTATCATAACTTTGGAGACGGTGATACCTCTGACAAGCACTAGGTCTATCGTATTACCGCTGCGATGCGTCGGTTCATTTATTATTTGTGTAAGACCACAGCTATCAATTATAGTCTGGAGCGCCACGCACGGTGGGTCCAATGGGGTATTCATATGGATACTAAAGTCCCCCATTATAATTATATTATCGGCGTGCGTCACTAGATCAGCAACAAACTCTGAGAATTCACTAATAAAGTCCAAATAGGGCCCTGGGGGGCGGTAGATAACGGCCAGGCACAGAGGCAGAGGTGTGGCAGACTTCATAGAAAGCACCTCAAACGATTTATATTTATTATTTAAGTTAGGACTAAAGTTAAAGTTTTCGTTGTATACTAGTGCGACACCCCCTCCCCTTTTGAGGTGACGGGCAATATGCGCATTCGTATAGTTAGGAGGGGATGCCTCATTTATCGCAAAAAAGTCGTCTGGTTTAAGCCAGGTTTCGCTAAGACCGATGACGTTAAGGTTGTTGTCTCTAATGACCTCATTGACTAATAACGTTTTGGGAGACAAAGATCTGATGTTTAGAAAGCCCATATTATAGGTAGTGGGCTGTTTTAAGGAGTTGTTGATAAAATTATCCGTAGTAGCAATATTAATAATGTTGCGTTTATTATGCGCAGTGTACTTAAAATAATTACGACCATATCTAGGAATTGATATGACGGGAATTTTCAGATTGTCTACTTGGCGCTGCGATAAACTGAACGCATCATAATTTGCCACCTCAGTAGAACGCATGTCTAACTCTGACGAAGTCATAGACACAGTAGAAAAAACATTTTGTGAGTTGTGTATTATTCTACGAAAATTGCTATGTGTACAGGGATCATCCAGCCTGGCGCTGGCTAGTTCTAACTTAACTGACTCCATACCCAGGCTAGCAGGCTCTGTAATTGCCTGTGACCGGGCTTGCTCTAGTGCAGTTAGTCAAATGTGGCTCAATGCGAAGTCTATGTTCCGAGACAAGAGGATAGCGCCTTCCAGGTTAGGGTGAAGGCCGTCTCTCCTCAGCAAGCCAGGTTTGCCCCAGAAAGAGGGCCAATTATCAATAAACGTAAATCCCTGTTGTCTGCAGAAGCTATCCAGCCACCTGTTAAGAGAGACTAATCTGCTATATCTCTCATCATTGCCTCTCCCAGGCAGGGGGCCAGAGACAATTACTCGATGCCTGGACATCTTTCTGGCGAGATTACAAGCCCTGGCTATGTTTCTCTTTGTAATCTCTGATTGTCTCATCCTAACGTCATTGGAGCCAACGTGTATTACTATATTCGCATAACTAGTGGTGCGGTTAGCCTGCCGTACGTGTTTACTAGGCCTGTTGCGAGTTAGCTCCCTAAGATTAGCTTCAATGTCAGGTGCTCTGCCCCCGGGAATACACTTAATTGTGGCTGGTTTGCTAAGCTTTATGTTTCGGGTGATGGAGTCCCCTATGACTAAAGTGTGGTGCCCGGTAGACTGGGGTGTAGGACTAGCTAAAGGGCTAAATCTATTATGCGTCTCAACCGGTACACCGTAGCTTGTAGGCCGATTAGGGCTGCTACAAGCTGGGCTAGTTAGCTCGCTACAGCTAACGCTAGCAGATGTGTCCGCAACATCTAAAGTTACGAAATTACACTGCTCTAACTGGCGGACACGGCTCTCTAGCAAAGCCAACCTATCCATGAGTAAAGTGCACGAAGCGCAGGAAGCCATACTCACAGAAACTTTCCGTCGCCGAGTGGGGTGCCAGCTGTCTTCGGGAAGTGGTGGTCACGGTGGCGGGGGAGAAGCTTCCTTCAGACCGGCGCTGCCTTTCTCCGCTAGCCTCGTTAGCTTAGCAGCTAGCTAGCTGAGGGCGAAGTGGTGAGACAGAGATCGGGTGATTTGCAAGTTAAATTGAACTATTAAATATGTTCGATAAGTTGTAAATAAAGCTGCAAAACAGTTAAAATCACACAGATAGAACGATACTTAGCTTTTTTGCAACAAGAGCAGTCAGCGAGCAGTAACAGAACACTTTTTACGTAACGTCAACCTTTACCCACATTACCCCTTTAGCTTGCCCACACATGGTTTCTGCATTGATCAAGATGTTTACTAACGATCCTTTTGCCAAGAAGCACCGGTCAATTATTCAGGTCGGCCCAAACAAAACAAGCGGAGTAAATTAACACTATAAGAAGTTCTCAGAAGTGCATTGTTTCTGCTACGGCGTGTTGTGTATGCAAGTTGACTTTTCCAGAGTCCGGTGAGAAAAGGGGTACTGGATATAAATAAATGTACTATATATGTAAGTAGTCCCAAAGAAATCAGATACGGGCATAATATTGTACTGAAGGTCGTTGGTAGTGCAGTGACTTACATGCAGCCAATGGGGGATCGATTCCCACTCATAAATGTATGAATTACTGCAACCCCTGCTAGTTACTAGCCAAGTCCACCACCTTGCACATTATAAATAATTTGAAAGACTCTATATAGTCCAGAAAGTCAAGAGCAAGGAATTGTTATTGTGCATGCAGTACAAAGCTATTCAAATATACAGGTTTATATAGTCATGCTTTTACTCTTAACAAGTGCAAGTTACAGTGCACACATCCGAGTGGCATCAGATGTGTGCCTTACAGAGTATGTCTCCTTTTATACATCTGTCGTTTCTTGTATTTTAGTGAAATGTTTTTACAAACAGGTATAGATGGTAGTTGGGCTGCGAATCTTTGGGTGTCCCATGAATCGATTCAATATTGATTCTTGGGGTCACGATTTGGATTATATATCGATTTTTTCGATTCAACGCGATTCCCTATTCAAAACGATTCTGTATTCATTCAATACATAGGATTTCAGCAGGATCTACCCCAGTCTGCTGACATGCTAGCAGAGTAGTAGATTTTTTTTAAAAAGCTTTTATAATTGTAAAGGACATTTTTGTATCAACTGATTGCAATAATATCGATTTGTTTGAACTATTAAACAAACCAAAAAGTGGACTTATTTTATCTTTGTGAAAACATTGGACACAGTGTGTTGTCAAGCTTATGAGATGCGATGCAAGTGTAAGCCACTGTGACACTATTATTTTTTTTGTTTTATTTTTTATAAATGTCTAATGATAATGTCAAAGAGGGATTTTTAATCACTAATATGCTGAAATTATAACTAATATTGATACTTTTGTTGATAATATTAATTTTTGTTCCACTACTTTTGGTTTGTTCTGTGTCGTGTTTGTGTCTCCTCAATTGCTCTGTTTATTGCAGTTCTGAGTGTTGCTGGGTCAGGTTTTGGTTTTGGAATTGGATTGCATTGTTATGGTATTGCTGTGTATTGATTTGTTGGATTGATAAAAAAAAAATAATAATAAATAATAAATTAAAAAATCGATATTTTAAAAATTAAAATCGATTCTGAATCGCACAACGTGGGAATCGGGCTTCCTATTTGAATCAATTTTTTCCCACACCCTTAGATGGTAGGCTATACACTACTAGGAGCTAGCAGCTACTCAACTTCGAAGCACTCAGTAGGACACAAGTTAGACATACAGTATGTAATAAGTTAACTTAAATACCGCATTTTTCGGAGTATAAGTCGCTCCGGAGTATAAGTCGCACCTGCCGAAAATGCATAATAAAGAAGAAAAAAAAACATATATAAGTCGCACTGGAGTTTAAGTCGCATTTTTGGGGGAAATTGATTTGATAAAACCCAACACCAAGAACAGACATTTGAAAGGCAATTTGAAATAAATAAAGAATAGTGAACAACAGACTGAATAAGTGTACGTTATATGACGCATAAATAACCAACTGAGAAGGTTCCTGGTATGTTAACGTAACATATTATGGTAAGAGTCATTCAAATAAATATAACATATAGAACATGCTATACGTTTACCAAACAATCTGTCACTCCTAATCGCTAAATCCCATCCATCCATCCATCCATCATCTTCCGCTTATCCGAGGTCGGGTCGCGGGGGCAGCAGCCTAAGCAGGGAAGCCCAGACTTCCCTATCTCCAGCCACTTCGTCTAGCTCTTCCCGGGGGATCCCGAGGCGTTCCCAGGCCAGCCGGAGACATAGTCTTTCCAACGGTTCCTGGGTCTTCCCCGTGGCCTCCTACCAGCTGGACGTGCCCTAAACACATCCCTAGGGAGGCGTTCGGGTGGCATCCTGACCAGATGCCCGAACCACCTCATCTGGCTCCTCTCGATGTGGAGGAGCAGCGGCTTTACGTTGAGCTCCTCCCGGATGGCAGAGCTTCTCACCCTATCTCTAAGGGAGAGCCCCGCCACCCGGCGGAGGAAACTCATTTCGGCCGCTTGTACCCGTGATCTTATCCTTTCGGTCATGACCCAAAGCTCATGACCATAGGTGAGGATGGGAACGTAGATCGACCGGTAAATTGAGAGCTTTGCCTTCCGGCTCAGCTCCTTCTTCACCACAACGGATCGATACAACGTCCGCATTACTGAAGACGCCGCACCGATCCGCCTGTCGATCTCACGATCCACTCTTCCCCCACTCGTGAACAAGACTCCTAGGTACTTGAACTCCTCCACTTGGGGCAGGGTCTCCTCCCCAACCCGGAGATGGCACTCCACCCTTTTCCGGGCGAGAACCATGGACTCGGACTTGGAGGTGCTGATTCTCATTCCAGTCGCTTCACACTCGGCTGCGAACCGATCCAGTGAGAGCTGAAGATCCCGGCCAGATGAAGCCATCAGGACTACATCATCTGCAAAAAGCAGAGACCTAATCCCGTGGCCACCAAACCGGAACCCCTCAACGCCTTGACTGCGCCTAGAAATTCTGTCCATAAAAGTTATGAACAGAATCGGTGACAAAGGACAGCCTTGGCGGAGTCCAACCTTCACTGGAAACGTGTCCGACTTACTGCCAGCAATGCGGACCAAGCTCTGACACTGATCATACAGGGAGCGGACTGCCACAATAAGACATTCCGATACCCCATACTCTCTGAGCACTCCCCACAGGACTTCCCGAGGGACACGGTCGAATGCCTTCTCCAAGTCCACAAAGCACATGTAGACTGGTTGGGCAAACTCCCATGCACCCTCAAGAACCCTGCCGAGAGTATAGAGCTGGTCCACAGTTCCACGACCAGGACGAAAACCACACTGTTCCTCCTGAATCCGAGGTTCGACTATCCGGCGAAGCCTCCTCTCCAGTACACCTGAATAAACCTTACCGGGAAGGCTGAGGAGTGTGATCCCACGATAGTTGGAACACACCCTCCGGTCCCCCTTCTTAAAGAGAGGGACCACCACCCCGGTCTGCCAATCCAGAGGTACCGCCCCCGATGTCCACGCGATGCTGCAGAGTCTTGTCAACCAAGACAGCCCCACAGCATCCAGAGCCTTAAGGAACTCCGGGCGGATCTCATCCACCCCCGGGGCCTTGCTAAATCCCATGAAATCTTATACTTCTAGTCTCTTACATGAATGAGCTGAATAATATTATTTGATATTTTACGGTAATGTGTTAATAATTTCACACATTAGTCGCTCCTGAGTAAAAGTCGCCCCCCTGGCCAAACTATGAAAAAAACTGCGACTTACAGTCCGAAAAATACGGTAAACAATGTTGCAGTCTAAAACAGCACATTTATCGACATAAACAAGTATCCAATAATTATATTTGAATATTACTTACAGATCAGTGTCCAAGGCAGAAATGTATTAGAAAGTATCCAGTACTCTTATTTATGCATTTTCCCCCCTTATTTTTATGGATATTCCTTCCTTATTTTTTCTCTACTGCTTCTGTTTTTACAAATTAATTGATTCATTAGTTTAGCTGTGTTTTATACATAGCCTGTTCTGTACTTATTGTGATTTTTATTAGATGTTTTTAATTTGTACCATATGGATAAATAAACTTTGAACTTGACCATGTTGGCATTATCAACTTACTGGGTCATGAGTTAACTTAATACATTATTGTGGTCATTAAGTGTAGATTAAAAAAAATAAATAAATCACCACTCCACTTCAACTTCAAGACAGCATAAGCCCATTCCCGACGGTTAATAATAAATAGTTATATGATTTTCATACTTACTGTACCATTGTTCTCTATTTGAGTAATTTCACTTGATCAAACCTTTTCTAACATTCCACACTACAAAATAGTATGATATCATATCTGATCACCATAGGCCAATACTCAATCGGAATCGTAGTGGAAGTAAAAAAAATGTTTTACGACACCTCTAAAAATGTTCTTTTATTAATATTAAAATGTGTGGGGAAAAATGACGGCAAACAAATATATAAATACAATGACTTACCGTATTTTTCGGACTATAAGTCACAGTTTTTTTCATAGTTTGGCCAGGGGTGCGACTTATACTCAGGAGCGACTTATGTGTGAGATTATTAACACATTACCGTAATACATCAAATAATATTATTTAGCTCATTCACGTAAGAGACTAGACGTATAAGATTTCATGGGATTTAGAGATCAGGAGTGACAGATTGTTTGGTAAACGTATAAGATGTTCTATATGTTATAGTTATTTGAATGACTCTTACCATAATATGTTACGTTACCATACCAGGCACCTTCTCAGTTGGTTATTTATGCGTCATATAACGTACACTTATTCAGCCTGTTGTTCACTATTCTTTATTTATTTTAAATTGCCTTTCAAATGTCTATTCCTGGTGTTGGGTTTTATCAAATAAATTTCCCCCAAAAATGCGACTTATACTCCAGTGCGACTTATATATGTTTTTTTTCTTTCTTTATTATGCATTTTCGGCAGGTGCGACTTATACTCAGAAAAATGCGGTACATCTAATACACATTTAAGGTGAAATGAGCAAATTTTGTGTGAATGGGGAACTTGGATGTATTTCACCAACATTTTTGGCGTGTAAGTTGGATTGTGTGTGTCATTGCTGTCAATTGGGGGGTGAGGCACCAACTTTGAGAATAATAGCAACAAGCAGTGTCATGAAGTGATGACTGTGTTCGTGCATGGATTTTTGGACCTGTGAAAAACAATCAGTGTTTCATATTAATGAATCAGGTCTCCCAGACAGAAATTGGCACCAATATTACCTGGGGGGTGGGGCGTGTGGGGGGTAGAGACACCATTTTACATATTTATCGATTAAGTCAAGATGTTTTATTTGGTTCAGGTTAAAGGTTCATTTGGGCCGTAAATCAAAATTCTGTCTGTCTAAACACAGCAATAAAGGGTTTGAACATGAGGAAATAATTTAGTTCCTCTGGCTCGTGGGAAGTTTCAGAGAATCTCAGCAAAGTTATGATAACAGAGGACTGCTTACACACACACACACACACACATGCACACACACACACACACACACACACACACACACACACACACACACACACACACACACGCCCACCGCCCACCCCCATACAACTTTACGGTAACTCAACATGTTGATATTTGAAATGAAAACAAAGGCTCACATAATTATTTAATTATTTACCATTTAATTTTACCTTGAGGCATTTGTTTAATTGTCTGACTTTGCTCCTAATTTGAACCTCACTGAATTATCTATGAAATTGTTTTGTTCGCAACGCAACCAGCAGTTACATATACAAAGAGCTGACAAAATACGGTGTAGGTAAAGAGAAAAGATTTTAGAAAAACACACTGAAGATTTCTGAAATGATCTGTCAATGCAGCTAGTTAATTTTACTTGATAAGACATCCTAAATTAAGTTTTGTATTTCTAGAAATTAGCAGGACTTTTAAAGGGAAAATGCACTTTTTTTTTATTTTGTCTATTGTTCACAATCATTATGAAAGACATGACGACGGATGTATTTAACTGTTTAATGTATTATAAATATTAAATAAATGCAATCAAAAGTCTGCTTACAATGGAACTTATGGGAATCCCTTTATTCTATCTGTAAAATCCCTTAGGAAACATACAAACACCTCCCTTAAGGTTTTATATACATGCCGTGAGTATACAGGACTGTCTCAGAAAATTAGAATATTGTGATAAAGTCCTTTATTTTCCGTAATGCAACTAAAAACATGAAAATGTCATACATTCTGGATTCATTACACATCAACTGAAATATTGCAAGTATTTTATTATTTTAATATTGCTGATTATGGCATACATCTTAAGAAAACTCCAAAATCCTATATCAAAAAATTTGAATATTTCCTCAGACCAAGTAAAAAAAAAAAGATTTATAACAGCAAAACAAAATCAAACATTTGAAAATGTCAATTAATGCACTCAGTACTTGGTTGGGAATCCTTTTGCACGGATTACTGCATCAGTGCGGCGTGGCATGGAGGCAATCGGCCTGTGGCATTGCTGAGGTGTTATGGATGCCCAGGATGCTTCAATAGCGGCCTTCAGCTCATTTGCATTATTGGGTCTGGTGTCTTTCAGCTTCTTCTTCACAATACCCCACAAATTCTCTATGGGGTTTAGGTCAGGGGAGTTGGCAGGCCAATGGAGGACAGTAATGCCATGGTCAGTACACCAGTTACTGCTGGTTTTGGCACTGTGAGCAGGTGCCAGATCATGCTGGAAAATGAAATCATCATCTCCATAGAGCTTTACAACAGATGGAAGCATGTACACAGCTGTATTGACTCTGGACTTGATGAAACACAGTGGACCAAAACCAGCTGCTGACATGGCTCCCCAAACCATTGCTGACTGAGGGAACTTCCATTGTCTAGAGTTCAGGAGTGGCTTGACCATGGGAACACGGCTATTGAAGCTGTATCATTTTCCAGCATGATCTGGCATCCGTCCACAGTGCCACAACCACCAGTAACTGGTGTACTGACCATAGCATTACTGTCCTCCATTGGCCTGCCAACTCCCCTGACCTGAACCTCATAGAGAATTTGTGGGTTATTGGGAAGAAGAAGCCGAAAGACACCAGGCCCAATAATGCAAATGGGCTGAAGGCCGCCATTGAAGCATCCTGGGCATCCATAACACCTCAGCAATGCCACAGGCCGATTGCCTCCATGCCACGCCGTATTGATGCAGTAATCCGTGCAAAATGATTCCCAACAAAGTACTGAGTGCATTAATTGACATTTTCAAATGTTTGATTTTGTTTTGCTGTTATAAATCTTTTTTTTTACTTGGTCTGAGGAAATATTCAAATTTTTTGAGATAGGATTTTTGAGTTTTCTTAAGCTATATGCCATAATCAGCAATATTAAAATAATAAAAGGCCTGCAATATTTCAGTTGATGTGTAATGTATCCAGAATGAATGAGATGTTCATGTTTTTAGTTGCATTACGGAAAATAAAGGACTTTATCACAATATTCTAATTTTCTGAGACAGTCCTGTATATCATACTATATATATTGATAATTAATTTTGAAAACAAATCCCAAAGTTTGCTTTTCTTTCCCCCACAACATCACTGATTTATACTCACTGTAGACTTCATGAGCGCCGACAAACATAAGAAAAATGTCACTTACTGTACAAGGTCTGCTTGCATTAGGATGCCGACTGATTGAATCTTGTGATATTCCCGTTTCAGATGAAAAAGGACTCCCGAAGAAAAGGGTATTTTGGTGTTGTTCTCGCCATTCCCGGGTTCAACTTGTCAGAATATTTCCTCATCCTTCTACTACCCAGGTGCGAGGCATGATGTATGATCTACAATAGACTTTCACGAGCAAAGGAAGCACCTTACCACTCGTTGGTGTAAACATAGGCACACACACGAGTGATCACGGTGCCGATATAAATAGTTTGTGTGCTTTAGCGCTTATAACAACAATATCACTGATACTTGGTTAATATTCAAGTCACAAAATGTAAATGGAGTAGTATTGGGAATTTTTGGATGGTTTTTTTATTGGGTTTTATTGCCGGAATTAAGGACCTCCTGTTGGTCCAGTGTAAACAGACTTTTATTTACATTTATTTACATACATTTTAGAATGCATTACCCAAAAAATACATCCGTATTCCATGATTGTGAACGATAAGATTTCTTTTTTTTTTAAATATCAGTTCCCCTATAAGAGGGGTAGGGAACCCATGGCTCTAGAGCCAGATGTGGCTCTTTTGATGACTGCACCTGGTTCTCATATTAATCTTAACTTTCATTGCTTAACAAGATAAGTAATTAATAATTCCGCTGGTAATCAGTGTCAAAAATAACGTTCAAAATATAAAACATTATCATGCATTTTCATCCATCCATCCGGTTTTTACCGCACCTGTTCAAGAAGTCGCATTAATGGTAAGAAGTATTTCATTTAGTGTTGGTTAGCCTCAGAATAACGATGTTATTAAAAAGAATAAGAGACTTATTAAACTCTAAAAATGTTGGTGTTTCTTAAAAATGCACGCATATAGTTGTATTCAGGGTTTAAAATTTTTTTTTAAATTATATGGCTCTCACGGAAATACTTTTAAAAATATTTGGCTTGTATGGCTCTCTCAGCCAAAAAGGTTCCCGACCCCTGCCCTATAAGATAGCAAAATGTATTTTATTCTGAAAACAAGCATTATTTCACTTGCAAAACTTAAATTAAGCAACCTCAGGATGTTGCAGAAGATTTTCCATGTGGTGAAAAACCAAAATGTTTTTTTGGAATACTTATTTTCTTAATTTGAAAATGTTTTAACCAGAATACACTACATATATTGTAACTATTTATGCTACAATTAAAATTATGATGTAAAGGCAATGACTCAAGATAAGTAAATAGCTCTTAAAATGAGGGACATTTCTAGAAATGTTATTTTAAATCTTGGCAAGTGGCAAAAATATTAGCAGTGTAAAGAGATCTGTTGTTATTCTTGTTCATTTTCTCTGATGCAAAATCTACTTCAGTGGAAGACAAACATGATAATAAATTCCATTTAACAGTCGTTAAAACCCCTGAACTGATTTATTTGTCTCAATTTCTTGCATAATTCCTCTTTGCTCACAACGTTAATAAACAGAAACTAAATTCAGTTCAATCAATTGAAGAACGCTGCTGCCTCGTTCCCATAAATAAGAGTTATGCCAAAGCTGGATGTGGTCCAGCTTGAGCCATGAGGCAACATATTTTGTGTGGGCTTGCAAATAATGTGTGCCCCGACCGCATCTATCTGTTCCAGCCATGGAAAAGTCTTAAAAGTGTAGGTGGAATTCATGTAAAAGAGAAAAATAAGATTGATTTTTGCCATGGAAGACTTAACCCAGAAAAGTAAAGCTGCTAAAACGTGGATCAAGGCTGGCTTACTGGAGTGGAAATGTGCTTACTTTATAATGGAGAAACAAAGACCAACCTGTTTTATTTTACCACCCAATACTCTCTGATTGTGTATTGTCCTAAAGCTTGAATTACGACAGGCTCAATGCGTCTTTCGTTAGCATGGAACGCCGATCGGTTACTAGAGCAACAACTGTCCTGTCCGGGCTTGCAGCACTGTGAACGTAACCCTCGTCAAAGAGTTCAAACCTAGAAGGGGACATGAGTTCTGACACGAGTGGGAAATGCGTGAAATAAGAGATTTAGGCCTCAAAGGAAGAAGGCGCAAGCATCCCGGGGAGACGAGTGCTTGGGTGGGTGTTCGCTCGGGTGGGTGGGCAGCGAGTGAGACGGAGGGGGAGGCAGCAGCCCTGGCGGCGCTGTCACCTCCCCTTGTGTGTTTGTACAAGGGCGATGGAACATGTGGGGGACTCAGCGTGAGGCATCACACCTGGAGGAAAAGACAACTAAATCCAGCCCTCGGTATGACGGCTCTCGGCTCCACCAAGTCTAGCCAGCATCTGGAATGGATATGTGGAGATGCTGCAAACTTTGCTGATACTTTGTGGGACTCGCTCACATAATGAAAGACGATGCCCATTAAAAGACTGACATGGAGAATATACCATTTTTAAAAATGGAATGAAAACTCGGGTTGACATTCGATTTAAAACTCCAATAAAACCTAACTGTGACAACAAGTTACAGCACATACAGTAGTACAGTGGTTCTCAAATGGGGGTACGAGTACCCCTGGGAGTACTTGAAGGTATGCCATGGGGTATGTGAGATTTAAAAAAAATATTCTAACAATAGCAACAATTCAAAAATCCTTTATAAATATCATTATTGAATAATACTTCAACAATATATGAATGTAAGTTCATAAACTGTGAAAAGAAATGCAACAATGCAAAATTCGGTGTTTCTATTGATTGATTGATTTATAGATTGAAACTTTTATTGGTAGATTGCACAGTTCAGTCCATATTCCGTACAATTGACCACTAAATGGTAACACCCGAATAAGTTTTTCAACTTGTTTAAGTCGGGGACCACGTTAATCAATTCAGTGTTGACAGCTAGATTTTTTGAGGACATGTTCCATAAATATTGACGTTAAAGATTTCTTTTTTTGTGAAGAAATGTTTACAATTAGGTTCATGAATCCAGATGGATCTCTATTGCAATCCCCAAAGAGGGCACTTTAAGTTGATGATTACTTCTATGTGTTGAGATCCGCTTTTTGGATCCTCCACATATTATTGTTTATTTTTCCATTTTTATTTTCACTCTCCGTCTGATCCTATTATTTCCTGTTTGAATCGGTCACCATGGTAGCTTATCAGTTTCACCTGTTTCTCACGGCCCAGCACACCTGTCCTCACAAATCACCTACCTTATATAAGCCTGCATCATTTGTTGTTCAGTCTGGGATCCAAGTTTGTTTTCACACAACGGTCCGTCTTTTTTGCACTTTTGCTTACATGCAATTCCTGTAGTATTCTCGCGAGCTCTCACGCTGTGCAATTTTATTTATTCTTAGCTCTCATGCTAAATGTTTTGTTTTCCCCTTAGTGTGCCTATGTGCCAGTTTAGTTTACTATTTGTTTATCCTAGCTTTCATGCTAGCGTCTTTTGTTTGCCTTTTCTTAGCTCCAGTATTTTTGTTTTCTAGCACCTTTTGTTATTCAAATAAATAGTTAAACCTTACCTTTGCTGTGTTCTATTTCGACGCATCCTCGAGGGAATCTAACCACTATGCCGAACAGACGTAACACTATGTGTAGAAATCTTTATTTATAATTGAATGACTTGTTTATTTTTCAACAAGTTTTTTGTTATTTTTATATCTTTTTTTCCAAATAGTTCAAGAAAGACCACCTCAAATGAGCAATATTTTGCACTGTTATACAATTTAGTACATCAGAAACTGATGACATAGTGCTGTATTCTACTTCTTTATCTATTTTTTTGAACCAAAAATGCTTTGCACTGATTAGGGGGTACTTGAATTTAAAAAAAATGTTCACGGGGGTACATCACTGAAAAAAGGTTGAGAACCACTTCAGTAGAACATAAGGGGGATAGGGATGGCTACAGAAATCGATACTTTAGACTGACCAATTTCTGCCGGTACTACGGATTTAAGCAACATCAAACGGTACATATTTTGATACTTCTGTAGCACATGACGTCATGAGTACACCAACATACTCATAGCGGACTGCCAATGAAGCAAGCATGCCTGATAGAAGGCGCTCAAAAATAAGCCTCCATTTTTCAAAATGTGCTAGCGTAATGCTAATTCACATTGGGTATGCCATATACATGCTACTGATTAGCATTAGCAATTAACGAAGATGCATGTTACACTCAAACAGCTGATGTTTAATAAGTACAATATTTATATTGTAACACTGTAAGCCACAACAAAGACCGGCACATTCAACTTGATGCCAAAGACTATTTCCTGACTACTGCAATAAACGTGTTGCTGGCATCCAATTCTAAAGTTAATGATTATTTGCAAAAAAAAATGTTTATCAGTTAGACATCAATTATGTTTTCTTTGTAGCATATTCAACTGAATATAGGTTGAAAATTATTTGCAAATCATTGTATTCCGTTTAGATTTATATCTAACACAATTTCCCAACTCATATGGAAACGGGTTTTGTACATCCAAAAGACAAAATAGGACCAGGCAAGAAATGCAATGAAATTAAGGAAATCCTATGTAAATCATGCAAAAATATCATACCAGCTAGACTTGGTAGGTCTGTCTGGTTGGCCACACCTACTGTATAAGAACAGCTGAAAGGTAACACATCACGATGGTCAGGTGACCCTTCTGAAGAAGACAGCCAATGACAGTCCACATATGTCAGGTACAAATTCCATCCAATATACCGAGACTGTCTGTCTAAAAGAACATTTAAAAAAATTTAAGAATGAGAAGACATAATTAACCTTTTTTGAGTATCTACTGTATATCTGCGTTTCTGTTAAAATTTCATTATCACTTATTCATCTATCATTTGGCTACTTCAAATCAGGTTTGGGTGATACTACACATTTTGATATCGATTAATACCAAGTAGTAAACCCCCGCAACCCAGAACGGTACAAGCGGTAGAAAATAGATGGATGGATAGTTACTGGAGCAATATTAGTTATACCAATACTGATACTTTGTCAGATCTTTGAATGGTAAATGTTTTGTTTGCAATTTTTAATCTTAAAAAAAAATTTAAGTATAGAAGTGTAACAATATCAAATATTATCAAAAATATTTTTTCACTATTGGCTCTGATTTAAATCCCCTGTTTTTAGCCCTTAAAGACATCTTGTATCAGAATTAGAATCAGAAACAAAATTGGCTCTATTGGCCAAGTAAGTTAAACACACTTGACCTGCTACTGTACTACTTGGTATCATTACTGTCAATATTTGTATCGATCCACCCGCCTTTGTTTACATTCAAGAGCTCAAGCTTTCCATTTGCAAATCCTTCTACGGGTTGAAGTGTAGCATGTTTACGGTTGGTATTCCTCGTTCCCTAGGGATGTTACTTAAAATAAACATAGAGCCTGATTTACTAAGATCTGAATACCTTACGCTAATTAGCGTGCACAATAGATAAAATTGTGTTTACTTTTAGTGGGTGTGTTGCGTGAGATTTACTAAGACTGTCAGCGCAATTGAAAAATGGTGCGGACCACTTTCTTCAAATGAGAATCATGCGTGTACTCATGTTACATTACATGCTACATGTTACATGTTCTCATGCCTCTAGCTGTAGCGTTTTGCTATATTGGCTGCACGAACATGCATAGTTAACAAATTTGTTTTCATAAGAGAAATATTTTTATAATATATATGTTATGGCGGTGGGGGTCACAGCTTGCTGCGAGGTTCGTTCCCCCGGGTTGCAAACGGACCACTCCGGACAGCACATGCAGGTAGGAACAAGATTTATTAGTAGAACTCAAAAAGTACCAAAAACTGAAAACAAGCCAGAGGAAAAATGTGCCGATCACACTCAAAGCAAGCGCTAACACTTAGCATAAGCAAGGAGACAAGGAATACTCACAAACAAAGAAGCCAGGCCGACTGACCGGCAAAAGCAGGCTTAAATAATGCCTCTGATTAGTGCTTGGTGAACAGGTGAGCGCTCTGAACACCAATCAGAGGCAGGTGAAAATAATAAGTAGCCAAGGTAACTAAACAAACTCAAGGGTCCAGGAACTAAGGGAGTCCAAAACTAACAGAAAATAACAAAAACATGATCCGGGCCACTGATCATGACAATATATTTTATGTTGGACAAACAAAGGTTATTAAAAAAAAAACTAAAAGACACAAAAACGTATCATTTGTATTTGTTTTATTCGTCTCCTTAAATTCTCCAGCAACTTTAAAAATATAAAATGGTGTTGCTGAATAGACAATATTTTTAATATTTTCTATTTCTGACCATCCAAAATGTTGACAAACACGCGTAGGACAGAGAATTCTTTGTTTATCTTCTGTCTGTGCAGCGCGAGGACTGATCCTGGAACTGTCAGTTTGCACGTCCTTCTGACACGTGCAAAATAAAATGCATAACAGTGCTCTCGAAACAGTGATGAGTTTCGATAAATCACATTGCGTGTGCTAATGAATTATATTTTCATTTTCTCCTCCCGGTATTGTAAGCGTTTAGATGACGAGCATATATTTTGCATATTAATGAAGACAGAGACGCAAAATGGATCATGCTCCTTATTTTGCTCACTTAACATACGCAACCCCCTTTGCACACGTTGAGTTGATTTTTAGTTGACAGCTTTGCTTGTGCCATCAGTTTTGCACGTGTTTTAGTCCACGCAAACCTTTAATACATCAGGCTCTTAGTTCATAACCGCCATTTTTAATGATAATATTTAAAGCTTTATTGTCGGCCAAATGTCGATCATTAATATCATATATCCCATCCATCCATTTTCTACCGCTTATTCCCTTTCGGGGTCGCGGGGGGCGCTGGCGCCTATCTCAGCTACAATCGGGCGGAAGGCGGGGTACACCCTGGACAAGTCGCCACCTCATCGCAGGGCCAACACAGATAGACACACAACATTCACACTCACATTCACACACTAGGGCCGATTTAGTGTTGCCAATCAACCTATCCCCAGGTGCATGTCTTTGGAAGTATTTATTTATATTTAACGCAGCATGAGACTTTAAACTGTTGAAACTATTTTGAAATTTTTAACTGTTTTTTATCTATTAAGATAATTTGGATTTGCTTTTTTCTATATGTATTTTACCTCCGTTTTAAATGTTATTTTTCAGTCTGTCCTTAGCCTGTATTCCTTTGTGGTGTACAGCCCTTTGTTTTTCAACTGTGGTTGTTTTTAAAGGGCTTCATACATAAAATTGGTATGGTATTTTTCTATTGCGCAACTGGAGATGGTAAATATGCTCATTTAAGCGCCGCTCAGACTGAAACAAACTCAATTGGTGAACATGATCGCCGGTTGGCCAAAATGTGCAGGGAAGTTGAGGACATTAGACAAAATGTAAAAGCCTTGCATAATTACATTTGCTAGCAACGTCGCAAAATCCTGGAGGGACTAATGTATGTTTTGATCCTGGGAAAAAAATAAAGACCTAATTTGGGTGTCTTCAACTCAAATCGTTCAAGAAAACTAAATCCAAAGTTTAAAAGTTAGATCTGCTTTCTTGGAAAAGTGACCATGATCCATGTGTGTGTGTAGGAGATGTGTCAAGGGCCCAGCCAACCGTGTTGTGACTGGAACAATAACGGTGCCGCCATGTTTGTGTACAAAGAGCCATTCCCTCATCCAAATAATCAGCTGCCATGGTTCTTTTCTAATCCCCACACACAAAGTCAGTGGAGGCAGGTTAAGCTGGCGACAGCCTCGATAAGATCCTCAAACAGCGACACTTATTCTGTGGGACGATGCCCCCCCGATTCAAAACGATTCTGTATTCATTCAATACATAGGATTTCAGCAGGATCTACCCCAGTCTGCTGACATGCTAGCAGAGTAGTATATTTAAAAAAAAAAGCTTTTATAATTATAAAGGACAATGTTTTATCAACTGATTGCAATAATGTAAATTTGTTTTAACTATTAAACGAACCAAAAATATGACTTATTTTATCTTTGTGAAAACATTGGACACAGTGTGTTGTCAAGCTTATGAGATGCGATGCAAGTGTAAGCCACTGTTCTTTTTTCTTTTTTATAAATGTCTAATGATAACGTAAATGAGGGATTTTTAATCACTGCTATGCTGAAATTATAACTAATATTGATACTGTTGTTGATATTATTCATTTTTGTTTCACTACTTTTGGTTTGTTCTGTGTCGTGTTTGTGTCTCCTCTCAATTGCTCTGTTTATTGCTGTTCTGAGTGTTGCTGGGTCAGGTTTGGTTTTGGAATTGGATTGCATTGTTATGGTATTGCTGTGTAGTGGTTTGTTGGATTGATAAAAAAAAAGAAAAAAAATTATATAAAAAAAAATTGATTTAAAAAAAAAAAGAGAATCGATTTTGAATCGCACAACGTATTTGATTCGATTCATATTGGAATTGATTTTCCACACCCCTAGTTGCCATGATCGCCCCTACCGTGCTGAGACTTTGGATTGTTAGCGTGAGTATTTTGTCCATGAAGTTACTGGTCACTGCTGTCCAAGTCGTGTTACGTTTGGAAAGCATGGCTGCAATGTCTGTGTTGCCTTTTTAATTCCTTGAGGCAGGACAAATAAACGAAAACTCGGCCGCTCAACAAGCGGGGAGCCAAAAACCAAAAAGTCACCAAGGCTGAACAGCGCGAGTCTATAATAAGGAAAAACACTTCAGCATGGCGACGTCGTGAAGAGCCAGCATTGACCCAACGACTTGTGCTGGGTGACTACAACATATAAAGGGGGGTTATTAACCAAACAGCTGGTGATGAACACTAATTACTAAAACAAGGGCAGTTGTGAATAATTAGTGTCCATGGAAACCAAAACGTAAACGAAAGAAAGAGTTTAGGACACAGAAACGGACTAACATGGGAAGAAAGCCTCAAAACATAAATCAAGACATGACCCGGGCAACAGGTCGTAACAAGTCGCATGATATCTGCCCTACCTCTGCTTGAAAATAGGGCTGGACGATATGGCTGAAAACTGTATCACGATACATGTTTTTACAGTGGGGCAAAAAAGTATTTAGTCAGCGACCAATTGTGCAAGTTCTCCCACTTAAAATGATGACAGAGGTCTGTAATTTTCATCATAGGTACACTTCAACTGTGAGAGACAGAATGTGAAAAAAAAACTTCCAGGAATTCACATTGTAGGAATTTTAAGGAATTTTTTGTAAATTCTGGGGGAAAATAAGTATTTGGTCAACCATTCAAAGCTCTCACTAATGGAAGAAGGTTTTGGCTCAAAATCTCACAGTACATGGCCCCATTCATTCTTTCCTTAACACGGATCAATCGTCCTGTCCCCTTAGGAGAAAAACAGCCCCAAAGCATGATGTTTCCACCCCCATGCTTCACAGTAGGTATGGTGTTCTTGGGATGCAACTCAGTATTCTTCTTCCTCCAAACACGACGAGTTGAGCAAATGCAAAAGTGGTAAAGGAATGGCTAAATCAGAATAGAATGAAGGTTTTAGAATGTGGACAATGCTGAAGAAACAAATCCATGTCAGAAAACTAACACATTTAGCTGAACTGCACCAATTTTGTCAAGAGTTGTGGTCAAAAATTCAACCAGAAGCTTGTGGATGGCTACCAAAAGCGCCTTATTGCAGTGAAACCTGCCAAGTTAATACCCAAATATTAACATTTTTGTATGTATACTTCTGACCCAGCAGATTTGGAAACATTTTCAGTAGACCCATAATAAATTCATAAAAGAACTAAAATTCATGAATGTTTTTTTTGACCAACAAGTATGTGCTCCAATCACTCCATCACAAAAAAATAAGAGTTGTAGAAAATATAGGAAACTCAAGACAGCCATGACGTGATGTTCTTTACAAGTGTACGTAAACTTTTGATCGCGACTGTACAAATGGAATGTTTTATTGCAAGCATTTTTTTAATGATATCGATTACATGTCTACGGCGATATAGATTGATATTGTTTTATCTGCGCAGCCCTACCTGAAAATAAAACACCCACATGTGCTTTTGCATGCATTTTTTAAATCGAGCGCCACATGTCTGCAAAAGCATTAACATTCCTCTCGTGACCTCGCTATTTTGTCCACGCTGAAGGAGAGCGCTTATTTGCCTCTCGCACTGGATGAGAGGAAACGATTACGTGTGTCAACTCTTCTACATGTGTGTGTGCGAGATAGAGAGCGAAAAAAATGGCAGGATAAAACACAGCTCAGTGATAGCACATAATCTTCATGGAACCGCGTCTCAATATCACAACATTTCAGACATTTTCCCCAAACTTGGCAGTGCAGGCGGCACTTTCCCCCTGATCAGCGTGCTGGAGATATTTCGGGTATTGTGCGGCTGGGATGCTGCAGGACGGAGATATAGTTTGCGACGGCGCAGATGGGAAAGGCTGCAGCTCCGGTAGCTTGGTATCGCACGCAAAAATGTTCGGTATGTTCGAACGCAGATAAAGCTGACATATTCCGAGGCGTTTCGCAGACAATATCCATGAAGCAAACAATCTCCCATCTGCCAGAGCAACCTCACTGAAAATCCTCTCGGCCATGCTTGATGAGAAAGACAAAACATTGGCTGTCTGCATATCGCCGCTTATCAAGGCTCTACCTGGCTGGGCCTTGTGTGATATATCAACAAACCATCACACCGCTTGCTGGCTGTGAAAATAAATCTAAATGTTCCTCCTAAACACATTTTCATGGGCTGATGCCCTGAAGCGGTTCCTGCAGAGTACGGGATAGTGGACATCTAGCTGCATGTACGATTTCTCCTGGTGAATATCAAAAGACTCGGAGCTCGTCCATGGCATTATCTTCAGGAGGATTACTTGGTGAGAGGAATGCCAATGGAGCCGCTGCTGTACTCCTTTTCTCCACATGATGGTGCAGATAGAGAAGTCTCCTTGTTTTATCTCCAGGCTCAGACCTTGTCCAGTACCCTGACCTTTTTAATACGCACGCCCTTCCAAATATGCTGGATCCAATATGTTTCACCTCTCATGCAGCTAAAAAAAAAGGATGAATGAACTTCACATATACAAGATTTGAATAATTAAGAAACAATATTTTTGTACGATGAAATAAACAGTATATAATTGGTACGGTATTTTGAATATGATAATGATTTAAATGATAAGCTACAGTCACTTAATCAAACTTTATTTCAGACTCCAACGTCCAAGTAGACATACAAACACATACAGTACATAAAACAAACAAAATATAGTATAAAAGGCATTATCGCATACGATTAAAGACAGTGCTTGTGCATATTCAGTAAAAAGGCATTTTAACAAATACATTTAAAAAATAAAAATACCCCAAAAAATATATACATATATGTACATATACTGTATATAGATATATATATATACATATATTTATAGATACAGTATATATATACGTATATATTTATAGATAAAGTATATATATATATATATACATATATACATAAATATGTATATATAGATATACAAATATATATACAGTTAATATATATACAAATATATATATATACATATATATATATGTATATATATATAGCTATATATATATATATATACATATATATATATATATGTATATATATATATATATATATATATATATATATATATATATATATATATATATATATATATATATATATATATATATATATATCTATATATATATATATATATATATATTTACATATATACATATATATATATATATACACCGTGTTTTCTTGAATTGCCGCAGGGGCCGTAATTAATTTAAAACCTCTTCTCAGTCCTGCGCTTACCAAAGGCATGCGGTAAAAGTAAGCATGTGCTAACTATTTTAAAACCTCTTCTCACTCCGGCACTTACCAAAGGTATGCAGTAAAAATCTGAGTGTGATGTAAGCTTGGACCTTAAATCCTACTGAATTGCTCTTAATCTTCTTCCCTTTATGCAATTTCAAATTACCGGTATTGAAATAAGCCCTCCTCCATTTTGAAAATAATGAAAGGGAAAGTGTCACACGAGTATGACCAGGCGGTAATACTAAGCATGCGCTAATTATTTTGGGAAGCGAGTTTGACCCGGCAGCAATTCAAGGCAGGCGCATACTATATGCCTTGCGGCAATTCAAGGAAATACGGTATATATATATATATATATATATATATATATATATATATATATATATATATATATATATATATATATATATATATATATATATATATATATATATATATATATATATATATATATATATATATATATATATCCATCCATTTCTACCGCTTATTCCCTTTGGGGTCGCGGGGGGCGCTGGTGCCTCTCTCAGCTACAATCAGGTGGAAGGCGGGCTACATCCTGGAGAAGTCGCCACCTCATCGCATACATATATATATATATATATATATATATATACATATATAAATGTATATATGTATATACATATATACATATATGTATATATATATACATACATATATATATATGTATGTATGTATATATATATATATATATATATATATATATATATATATATATATATATATATATATATATATATATATATATATATATATAACACACGGATACCAGTCTTTCCATATATACGATTGGTACGTAACATAACTACAACTAGGATTGTTTATCTGTATAATAAGATAAAATAAAAAAACCTTAATGTACTTAAATATTTGTCTTTATATCCTAATATGGAATATATGTCCTAATATTGAAATATATGTTTTTTATTTCAGTATTATTTAATGAAAAAATATTCTGCTAAAATATGTTTTCAATAAGTAATATATGTTTTGAGTCATTGTACAATATTAAGTAATACAAAGGTATGTTTACTATATCAAAAAAATGTGTTTTATTTTATTTTAGTATTTGTTTTGATAAAGGCTTAAACCAATCTGATGCGACGAGATATAATCCGATTCTTAAATTCATACTAGTGGTGTCACATTTTTTAAAATCAGATTCATCACAATTTTTGAATGTGGATTAATCGTGATTATTCCCAAATTGTTATTTGCTTGCATAATGTAAACTAACTTAAAAAAGATCACACTCTTTGGACACAAATGCACTTTTATGTCATCCTCAGAACATTTTAATTTTTTATTTTACTTAAATGCATGTCATTTATTTGCTCAAAACTTGATAACAGTTTAATCTAAAGTTGAGTCAGGGTGTGTTTTGGGGTGACATCACTCATTTTCCTCACTCATGTTTGTACTGATGTATGCATTGACGCAGTCACTGCTCATACAAGCAACTTGTGATGATGTTCAGATAACTACCCGCAGTTAGGTTGAAGCTGCATGTTGGGTCAAAATTAATTGTGTGATTAAAATGCGTAAATACACGATTAATGCAATACATTTTCCGGTTAATCACATGAGTTAATTCGTTATTTATGTTTTTGTTTTTTTGAGAAAAATCTATTTTTCATATGATTTTCAATCTGTCTGATATTTGATGAAGCAAGTCACAAAATATTATATGTATGTTATTTTTTTTTTATTACAAACCAAAACCTGATGCAATACACCAACAAAATTTATCATGTCATTATCTTCTCGGAGCTGCTCCAGATCACTTGAATTCACATTCTTTATCATTTTGAAAGCATATTCAATGTTTCAATTATTTGCCATCTAAAAAAAAAAAAACGTACAAAATGTCAACATCATAGTGTGCTATATTTCTTGTGGGTCATAAAAAATCTGAAAATTATAATGTATTATCGCAACACACATGATCACAACATATACAGAACATTGGATGTACCATGTATATTTTACCTCGGAATAAACATTGTGTAATGTAGACATTATATTGTTTATTTGAAAAATCTCAAGACTGTATGTTTCTTGATGGTATTTATAATGCATGAAATGCAATAAAGTTCCAATTGACTAATTTAGAGTTTCCTTGTTATACAGTAGTATGTACGAGGTAATTCTGAATAATGTCCTTAATGGCCCCTCATATTTATACCTGCCGTTTCAAATTTAATACACTCATTTTCAACACAGTTTTACTATAAAATATATTATGAAATGTTAAAGTAATTTCACATCGCATCGAACGATTAACTGTTAATACAGATGTGGTAGTAAAATAAAATAAAATGTTTCTTATAGACTAGACTTACAGACTTAGACTTAGATTTCCTTTTTATTGTCATTCAAATTAGAACTTTACAGTACAAATAAGAACGAAATTTTGTTGCATTTGCTCAAGGTAGTGCAGGATAAAAAAAAGCAATGAGGTGCAGATATGAATAAATAGATTACTGTACAGATAAATACATTGCACTTTTTCACATGCGTCCATGTTTATGGATGTATGTTATATTGTCTTTTTTATTCCAGCAAGTTTATCCATTTTGGGGGGAGTTGAGGGCATAATTTAATTATGATGCGTTCAAGAGTCTTACGGCCTGATGGAAGAAGCTGTTACAGAACCTGGAGGTTCTGCTACGGAGGCTGCGGAATCTCTTCCTATAGTCCAGCAGTGAAAACAGTCCTTAGTGGAGGTGGGAGGAGTCTTTGCAGATTTTCTTAGCCCTGGTCAGGCAGCGGCTTTTTGAGATCTCCTGGATTGGGGAAAGAGGAGTCCTGATAATCTTTTCCGCCGTCCTCACCACTCTCTGGAGAGACTTCCAGTCTGAGGCATTGCATGCTTCAGTCCAGACAGAGATGCTGTTGGTCAGCAGGCTCTCTATAGTGCCTCTGTAGAATGTGGTGAGAATGGGGGGAGGGAGCTGTGCTCTTTTCATCCGACGCAAAAAGTGCGTGCGCTGCTGAGCTCTTTTTACAAGAGCTACGGTGTGTAGGGACCAGGTTATATTGCCAGTGATCTGCACCCCCAGGAACTTTGGTGCTGATCTTATCTGTCAAAGTTCCATCCATCCATTTTCTACCGTTTGTCCCTTTTGGGTTTCTGGCAAAGTTTCTCTTCATAAATCAGATTCCTCTTGTTTCTTCTTTGTGGCAATCTTGCAGGATCACTGGAATCTGTATCACTCTGAAAGGTCAATTACTGCTCTCATGGGGATTAATGCATGCATCTGATCCAATATGTCAGGCTTTTTAGGAAAATAAACTAATTGTATGGTGTAGAGAGCTCTAAAACTTATGTATCACTTATGCTGACTGCTTACCTACTTTATGCAAGGCTGCGACGATTAATGAATTGGATTGATTAGAAGAAAGCTTAGATTAAATGGTGTTGCTTCGATTAATCATTTCATGAACGATACGAATAAAGATGGATGAATATGGAGTGCCCAGAACTTTAAATATGCCAACATAGTTTATGAGAGAGGTGGGTGTGTGGTGGAGAACATTGGATGTTTTTTTTTAATTGTTTTTTTTTTTATACTGGCAATTTCAAAGTTGATTTTGTGCATTTATCAGAAACAAAGAATGAAGGTGTGGAGGTCTTGCTCCTCTGGACTTGACAGCTGTGTTCATCTTTGTGAACGATGATTTATTTTTCAATAATTTGTGCTTTTCAGACATGTTAAAGTTTCTTGCTCGTTCTCCAACATCAACAATCGCCTTTCCTTCCCGACTACTGTCTTAAACGGAGCGACAGGTGATCAGACAAACACTCACAGCTGTGTCACTCACAGCTGTCACTAATCTCTCAGGTGATCCCGACACACCCCGCTTCGCTGCAGGTCCGCAGGCCACGCCTTCCCCCCCACATAAGGTTATGTCAAGCAGAACGTGGTATGTATTGAAGCTATAAAGTTGGTTTTGATGACTCAATTGATTGAACAAACTAATCAATAAAACAGTTGATTGCTAAAATAATCGATAACTGCAGTCCTACTTTAATATCAAAAATCGTATTTTAAATTGAGTTTGTATTTAAGTTGAGTTTGTGTTTATTTCGAACATGCATGCATATAACATGAGACATCAAAATTTCCCTTTTCTCTGTTTAACATGTTCGAAAAGGAGTAGGAAGAAGCAGAGCTCATTTAATCCTACCCTGTTTCGTTTACATGGCAGTAGCTAAAATCTTTGTTCACTTCCTGTTCTCAATTTATTCACATTATACTCCATAAGTAATAACAATACAAATAAATTAATAAATACTAATGAGTGAAGTAAGTTAAATTTCATATGGTGAGAGAAGTATGATTATCTAGCAAATGAATGGATGGATGAAATAAATTCAGAATATTAATATTCTTCTTTATACTTTGTAAACACTTTAAGTTTGAATAATTTCTTGAAGTGGATTATACTAGGGCATTGTTTGATTTCTTTGCTTAATCCATTCCATTATTCATTTTCACATACTGATATACTGATGGTTTTAAGTGTTATACGTGCATACAAATGTTTTAAATTACATTTTTCTGTAAGATTATATTTCTCCTCTTTTTTTGAGAAGAATTGTTGTATATTCTTGGGTAGTGTGACGGTTAGTTCTTCCGTTGATGCAGTCGGGCAACGAACACAGCGTGGAGGTATGAAACAATGATTTATTTAACTAATAAAACAGACTAAAAAACTGAAAAACACTTGCATGAGGCATAAAAATGAAAACAAAAACTACTAGCATGGGAGCTAGAGGTAAACAAGCATAGCGCGAAAGCTAGCAAGTAGAAACAGGAAAAAGAAGGAGTCGTCATGTGTTGCATGTAAAGCAAATTAAGATGTCAGAATGAATGAACAGAAAGGGCTGGCTTAAATAAGGACGGTGATTAGCAAAAACAGGTGTGCATCGAAAGCAAGGGGCAGGTGAAACTAATAAGCTACTATGGAAACTGACTAAACAAGGAACTAAGGCAAACATTAGCAGACTATAATACAACAATGGAACAAAACCAGAATATGAGATGATCCGGACAGCGGATCATAACAGCTAGCAGATTATAGTTTGCTTTGTGTATAATTTTAGCTGTTTGCAAATGCACTATGCAGTGGAATTTCAGTATTTTAGATCCAATAAATAAAGTGTTTGTATGTTCTCCATGTGCAACATTATTTATTATTCTAACTGACCTTTTTTATAACACAATTAGCGAATGAGAAGTACTTTCGTAGTTATTTCCCCATATTTCTGCACAATAACTCAGATATGGTAACACTAGCGAGCAGTAGAGAATATGAAGTGATTTTTGGTCAAAAACATATTTTGCCTTATTCATTATTGACATGTTTCTTGCTACTTTATGTTGTAAATTTTTCCAGCGAGCCCCCGTGACCCCAAAAAGGGACAAGCGGTAGAAAATGGATGGGATGGATGGATTTTTTATATGAGATTTCCAGTTCATTTGGTCATCAATCATTATACCTAGATATTAGTTTTCATTTACTCTTTAAATGTGTGTTTTAATGCATATGTGCACGTTTAATTTTGGTAGAATCAAATAGAGATTTAACAAGTTAATGTTATGTTTTAATTGTATATGCACATTACTTCAGAATGATTCTCAACATTTTAGCGTTAGGCTCTTTAGCTTCAGTGAACAAAGAGGTGCAGCATGTGTGTGTGTGTGTGTGTGTTTGTGTGTGTGTGCGGGGGCGTGTGTGTCCTTCCTGTCTCTGTGTTGTCGCACCTGTGCTCTCTGTCATGATGTTATCATATCTTAAACACCTGCTCCACTGTCTAAGGTCACCAACTACACAAAACAGCCGGCCATCTGAAAAGTGTTGTGTGTTTTATGTGTGTATTATATGTGAGTGTGTTTGTATAAATAGAAAGAAGAGTTGTCTCTCCTTGCAGTCCCTTAGGTCAGTGGTTGTCAACCTTTTTTCAGTGTTGTACCCCATGTGAAAATGTTTTTAATTCAAGTACCCCCTAATCAGAGCAAAGCATTTTTGGTTGAAAAAAAAAAAGAGATAAAGAAGTAAAATACAGCACTCTGTCATAAGTTTCTGATTTATTAAATTGTATAACAGTGCAAAATATTGCTTATTTGTAGTGGTCTTTCTTGAACTATTTGGAAAAAAATGATATAAAAAAAACTAAACATTTGTTGAAAAAAAAACAAGTGATTCTATTATACATAAACATTTCTACACATAGAAGTAATCATCAACTTAAAGTGTCCTCTTTGGGGATTGTAATACACATCCATTTGGATTCATGAACTTCATTCTAAACATTTCTTCGCAAAAAAATACATCTTCAACATCAATATTTATGTAACATGTTCACAAAAAAATCTAGCTGTCAACACTGAATATTGCATTGTTGCATTTCTTTTCACAGTTTATGAACTTCCATTCATATTTTGTTGAAGTATTATTCAATAAATATATTTATAAAGGATTTTTTAATTGTTGCTATTTTTAGAATATTCAAAAAAAAATCTCACGTACCCCTTGGCATACCTTAAAGTACCCCCAGGGCTACGCGTACCCCCATTTGAGAACCACAGCCTTAGGTAACAGCTCATCACTCACAAGGTGTCAGTTGAAGTCGAAAGGAGCAACAATGCCATATTGCTTGATTTGTTATGTTTGTTAGTATGTACTAGGGTTGTAAGGTATACCGGTATTAGTATAGTACCGCGATACTAATGAATCATATTTGGTACTATACCGCCTCTGTAACGTACCGGTGTTGCAGTGTAGAAGTCACGTCGTGACATTGCTGGTTACAAGCAGACGAGCATCTTCGGTAGCACACAATCACGGAGTACTTACAAGCAGACACATTGTGTAGAATGAAAAGGGAGAACGGACGCATTTTGGCTTGAAAACTAACGATAAAGGTGAAGTTATAACACTGAAACTTCCCCAGGAAGAGTTGCTTTAAAGGCCCACTGAAAAGAGATTTTCTTATTTAAACGGGGATAGCAGGTCCATTCTATGTGTCATACTTGATCATTTCGCGATATCGCCATATTCTTGCTGAAAGGATTTAGTAGAGAACATCAACGATAAAGTTCGCAACTTTTGGTCACTAATAAAAAAGCCTTGCATGTACGGGAAGTAGCAAACGATGTGCGCCGGTGTGAGTGCTCCTCACGTCCTCACATTGTTTATAATCGTAGCCACCAGCAGTAAGAGCAATTCGGACCGAGAAAGCGACGATTTCCCCTTTAATATCAGCGAGGATGAAAGATTTGTGGATGAGGAAAGTTAGAGTGAAACACAAAAAAAAAAAGAAAAAAAGAAAAGGCAACGACTCCAGGCGGCGGCAGTCGGAGCGTATCAGATGTAATTAGACACATGTACTAGGATAATTTTGGAAAATCCCTTATGTGCTTATTGTGTTAATAGTATTTTGGTGTGATTATAAAGTCATACCTGAAAGTCGGATAGCTGCGGTTAACGCCAGTGTCTCTGAGAGAAGCCGAGGAGCCAAGATCACAGCTGCCTTTTAGAGCTGCAGGATGAGGTCGCGTAATCCACTCAAGTCTCCGGTAAGAGCCAACTTAATATCATAATTTTCCCATCCAAAAACTTGCTGGTTGACGTAGAGAAACATGTTCGCTGGACCGCTCTGTGTTAAAGCTTCACAACAAACAAAGAAACACCGGCTGTGTTTCGGTGCTAAAGGCAGCTGCAATCCACCGCTTTCCACCAACAGCATTCTTCTTTGACGTCTCCATTATTAATTGGACAAATCGCAAAAGATTCAGAAACACAGATGTCCAAAATACTGTGTAATTATGCGATGAAAAGAGACAACTTTTAGCCGTGTGCTGTGCTGGGCTAATATGTCCCCTCCAACCAATAACATCACAAACACGCGTCATCATTTTGCGACGTTTTTAACAGGAAACTCCGTGGGAAATTTAAAATTGTAATTTAGTAAACTAAACCGTCCGTATTGGCATGTGTTGCAATGTTAATATTTCATCATTGATATATAAACTATCAGACTGCGTGGTCGGTAGTAGTGGGTTTCAGTAGGCCTTTAAGACATGGCTAACTAGCTAGCGGCTAACGTCCATCCGCTGTCGGCAGTTTTTTAGCGACTTCTAAATCACTAATCCTGGTCTCCATGGCGACAAATAAAGTACGTTTCTTACAAGTATCATCCCTGCAGGACGAGTAATAGCTAAACATGCTTCACTACACACCATAGCTCACCGGCATCAAAACGTAAACAAACGCCATTGGTGGATCTACACCCAATATCCACTGTAATGATAACAAGTACAGGAAGTCGATACTACTATGATTACATCGATATTTTTAGGCATCACCAGATCTTCTTTTGTTTTTTTAAAATATATATTATGTTTATAAACTCAAGAAATATGTCCCTGGACACATGAGGACTTTAAATATGACCAATGTATGATCCAGTAACGACTTGGTATCTGATTGATACCCAAATTTGTGGTATCATTCAAAACTAATGTAAAACATCCAAAAAACAGAAGAATACGTGATTATTGCATTTTAACAGAAGTGTAGACAGAACATGTTAAAAGAGAAAGTAAGCAGATATTAACAGTAAATGAACAAGTAGATTAATAATAAATTTTCTGCCACTTGTCCTTAATAATGTTGACAAAATAATAGAATGATAAATGACAAAATATGTTACTGCATACGCCAGCAGACTAATTAGGAGCCTTTGTTTGTTTACTTACTAATAAAAGACAAGTTGTCTGGTACGTTCACTATTTTATTTAAGGACTTAACTGTAATAAGAAACATATGTTTAACGGACCCTAGGAGTTTTTGTTAAAATAAAGCCAAAAATGCAATTTTTTTGTGGTCTTCTTTATGTAGAAAAGTACCGAAAAGTATTGAAATAATCTTAGCACCAGTATTGGTACCAAAATATTGGTATCGTTACAACAATAGTATGTATATATGTTTTTTATTTGTTTTGTCATTCTATAAGACATATTGACAAACATGATCACACTAATGGACATTTCAGAGTCTTATTGTATTGTTGAGTGCAGTCACTATTCCATAAAAAATGCATGTACCGTTAGTCAACAGCCAGTATAAAACCAAGACATGATTACTTCCCCAAGTCAATACGTTGTAGAGGACGGGAGTTGATCACTGTATTTGGTGTTGGGTGAGTGATGCAAGATTAGACTTACACTTCCTTTTTATTGTCATTCAAATTTGAACTTTACAGTACAAATAAGAACGAAATTTCGTTGCATTAGCTCTTGGTAGTGCAGGATAAATAAAAATAAAAAAAAGCAATAAGGTGCAGATATAAATAAATAGATTACTGTACAGATAAAAGATGGCTGGATAAACAAATAAAGCAATAATGTCACTGCACAAAGGTATACGTAACGCTTTATCCCGCATAATATCAGACCCTAACCGAAAAAATTTCCCTTCAAGGAAGGCATCATTTTGGCAAAAATGTTCGTCTTGAAGCGAAAATAACTTTAACTCGGGCGTTTGTTAACCAGGATACGACAGTTTTGGCAAAATCTAAGGAATCAGATTCGACAACGAAAAAATCCGTATTATACAAAATCAACTTTTCTTGCCTATTGGTACCTGTTTTTGTTGTATCCTTTATACTTCCTCTAAACAAACTGTTCAGAATTTGCACTATTTGAGGCATTTTTCCAATTTGTGACGTTAAGGTAGAAATTTTCCAGTAGACAGCTACATTAATCCACCATTTGTATTTTATGTTGCAGCATTTTTAGTCCGCACGACAACATGCCCAAGGTACGACACAATGAACGAAAACGCAAAATTTGATTTTGGGGCCCTCTATTTCGGATTTCAGGGCCCTCTATTGATTTCGGGGCCCTCTATTTCCGCCAATAATATTGATTGTTGATCATTCACATACCTACTATGAACTCATTGCTACTCTGGCAGCGTAGTTTACTTCAGTGGTCCCCAACCACCAGGCTGTGGCTCGATTGGTACCGGGCCGCGGAATAATTTTTTATTATTTAAACATTTTTAATTTATTTTATTTTATTTTTTAATTTAATCGACATAAAAAACACAAAATACACTTACAATTAGTGCACCGACCCCAAAAACCTCCCTTTTTCATGACAAATTAAACTGTTTGACAATATGTCCCGGGACATGGTACAAATTATCATGCGTTGACCGGTCTGCTGCTACAAAAAGGTTGGGGACCACTGGTTTACATGATCTGCAATGTTTCTACATATGACCAGTGACGTGGGGTGAACTAAACACCAGGTGAGGCATACATACTCTTTTTTTCTACTTTTTTTTTTTTTTAAACTTAAATTCATATGTGCAGCTATAGTCATTGTTGATTTAGGTTGCACATTAGAGTTACAGGGAAAAAAAGGAAGTTATTCGCTTTCATAAAAACATTATAATTATATTATGATATGATAAATGGGTCCAAAAACTATTTTATAAAGTTGTTATTAAATACTTTTTGGTCCCATTTGCTTTTAACAAAATAAATCAAGTATTGTGAGTGTATATTACCTTTCAGTATTTGTATCTGAAGCAGCAATAGCTGTCCTCCATGAAAACGTACTTTGTATGATCGCATTCATTTTGTCTTGAAATCCAGTTTAGAAAAGTATTTAATCTTGGCTACTGTATATAATCCTCCATATTGGCAGAAAAACTTGCAAGACACTTCACCCTTGCTCCTGTTGGGTCGTGGTCAGCACCTTGCATGGCAGCTCCCTCCATCAGTGTGTGAATGTGTGTGTGAATGAGTGAGTGTGGAAATAGTGTCAAAACGCTTTGAGTACCTTGAAGGTAGAAAAGCGCTTTATAAGTATAACCCATTCAACCCATATACGAAAGTGACAAATTCAACTGTACAAAAATACATTCGATTAAATAATATATCAAACAAACACTTAGATGATATTAATGAATAGTTACCAGAAAAACAAATATATATATATATATATATATATATATATATATATATATATATATATATATCTGTGATGAGGTGGCGACTTGTCCAGAGTGTACCCTACCTTCCGCCCGAGCTGAGATAGGCACCAGCGCCCCCGCTACCCCAAAGGGAATAGGCGGTAGAAAATGGATGGATGGCTAGATATACTGTATATATATATATATATGGGAGAGTGGCCGTGCACAACCCGAGGGTCACTGGTTCAAATCCCACCTAGAACCAACCTCGTCACGTCCGTTGTGTCCTGAGCAAGACACTTCACCCTTGCTCCTGATGGGTGCTGGTTGGCGCCTTGCATGGCAGCTCCCTCCATCAGTGTGTGAATGTGTGTGTGAATGGGTAAATGTGGAAGTAGTGTCAAAGCGCTTTGAGTACCTTGAAGGTAGAAAAGCGCTATACAAGTACAACCCAATTATCATTTATATATATATATATATATATATATATATATATATATACATTTGATCATGTTTACACAGCTGGTTTTACAAATAACAAAGATAAACATTTTTAGTTCCCAGAACATTGTGATTACTTCAGCCTTTTTAGGCTACTATCGTTACCTGAGTGGTGAATTTGGGTTGCTTTTTGGTTCCATATGTGCAAACGACAAGCATTTTTTCGGTTCCAGAAACATTACATATTATATTCTTTAAATGTTATCGAATGTTCTGCGATGCCAATGCTTTTAGTCTGTATATTGAAGAGGGATGTTTGCCAAAAATGAAAGAATACAGTACAAACTACAATTAAGTCATTTTTTTCGCACACACTCACACACACACACTCACACACACACACACACACACACACGTTGGCATACATTACGACACTTTTTTGCCAGCAGAGCGTTGATTGTGATGTAACAACATGCACCAAAATAACACTGCAGTTTGCATTTATTGAAGCAAGTTATAACAAACTGAACAACAACAAATAACTTGGCCTACTTCAACTTTAACGACCCCCCCCCCCCCCCAAAAAAAAAAAACTAAGGATTTTACATGTGTTTTAAAAAGGTGGTTTCAACCTATTGCATGCAACATGTCACAACCTTTCATGCAAGTCTCACTGATTCTTGTGCTTCCTTATTTTTTATTTTTTTTTACTTTCCAGCACGCTCACTTCCTGTTTTGCTCAACCACTCTGACCTGAGTGATGTCTCCCTCACCTGCCACTGATTAGCGATCAAGAGACTCACCTGCTTCTAATCGCTGATCAGAGAGTCATATATGCAAGACCTCGAACTTCCAGTCGGGGCTTTATTGTTTTATTGCAAGTGTTGTACTGCTTGTGTTGCAAGAAAATAATTCATGTACAGTTGTGGTCAAAAGTTTACATACACTTATAAAGAACATGATGTCTTGGGTTTCCAATACTTCAAAAAAACTCTTATTTTTCTGTAATAAAGTGATTGGAGCACACACTTGTTTGTGACAAAAAAAAAATTCATTAATTTTGGTTCTTTTATTAATTTATTATGGATCTCCTGAAAATGTGATTTGGTTACATGTCCCTTGGCAAGTTTCAGTGCAATAAGGTGCTTTTGGTAGCCATCCACAAATTTCTGGCAAGCTTCTGGTTGAATTGTTGACCACTCCTTTTGACAAAAATGGTGCAGTTTAGCTAAATTTGTTGGTTTCCTGACATGTACTTGTTTCTTCAGCATTGTCCACACGTTTAAGTCAGGACTTTGGGAAGACCAATTCAAAACCTTCATTCTAGCCTGATTTAGCAATTCCTTTACCACTTTTGACGTGTGTTTGGGGTCATTATTCTGTTGGAACACCCAATTACGCCCAAGACCCAACATTGTGGATGATGATTTTAGGTTGTCCTGAAGAATTAGGAGGCAATCCTCCCTTTTCATTGTCCCATATACTTTCTGTAAAGCACCAGTTCCATTGGCAGCAAAACAGACCAAGAGCATAATACTAACACCACCATGCCTGACGGTAGGGATGGTGTTCCTGGGATTAAAGGACTCACTTTATCTCCTCCAAACATGTTGCTGGGTATTGCGGCCAAAGAGCTCAATTTCTGTTTCATCTGACCAAAGAACGTTCCTCCAGAAGGTCTCATCTTTGTCCATGTGACGTCAGATGAAACAAAAACAAAAGTGTGTGTAGTGGGCAGCAACGTTGGGTTTATGGTGGGCTATGTGGGTCTTCAGGAGTTTTGTATATGGGGGCCCAGAATTTGGTGCTATGCCCCTTAGTGCAGATATATATATATATATATGTATATATATATATATATATATATATATATATATATATATATATATATATATATATATATATATATATATATATAATGTCCAAAAGTAGTCAAACAAAAAAATTAATAATATCTACAATGGTAACAATTTTAATAAGAATTCCAACATAGCAGTGATTAGAAATCCCTCATTGACACAATCGTCACAGCCATTTATTGAAAAAAATAAATAAAACATTTAAAGAAATGAACAATAGTGTCACAGTAGCTTACACCTGCATCACATCTCATAAGCTTGACAACACATCGTGTCCGATATTTCCCACACAGAAAAAATAAGTAATTTAGGTTCATTTAATAGTTAAAACACATTTAAATAATGGATCCCATATTCCAATACATGACTCTTTATTATCTAAGCTAAATTCAATTTTTTTCTACTGATATCATCTCCATAGCTTGTGTATACCAGTCAGTATGAGTTAGACTATCAATATCTATCCATTATTTTTTGTTGTTACCCTTTTTGTTATTATCTATCTTGAAAGAAAAGCATTTATAATCTTTGAGGACACATGGCTAAATTGATGCAGATCACCAAGAATAGAACACTTTCAAAATTGAGCCAAAAGTAGTTATTAGTTCCTGAGCAATGAGAGCAAGACAACGACAACAAAAAAGAAAAATGTGAAATGAATTATATTTATATAGCGCTTTTTTTCTAGTGACTCGAAGCGCTTTTACATAGTGAAACCCAATATCTAGGTACATTTAAACCAGTGTCGGTGGCCCTGAGAGCAGGTGGGTAAAGTGTCTTGCCCAAGGACACAACGGCAGTGACTAGGACCTGGAACCCTCAAGTTGCTGGCACGACTACTTTGCTGAATAGACTGCAGGACATCACTTGCACTGGATGGATTACTGTGTGGGAAAATTGCATGACAATGTCGTGCCTGTTGGTGATTTTGCAACGCTTTCTTTTTTGCTTAATGACAAACATGGAAGCTTTTCCAATTAAAGACAATTCCGGCTCTTCAAGCCATAACAAGAATTCTTACAAGAGCTTCCACCAAAAGGAAGACATTTCACGCACCGGGAGCCTTTTGATAGTTGCTCTCTCTCTCTCTCGTGCTCTCTCTTTCTCTCTCTCCCCCTCTCTGTCTGTCTCTTCCCTTTGTGTGCGTAAATCATCTCTTCCCCGCGGCCTGTCTGTGATCATGTTGATGGGAAACAAAGAAATCATCTTGAATGGCACATTAATTTCCTCCCTTCTCCTCCTGCCCTCCGCTTAATGAAATCCCCTCTGCCACAGGGCCTGACGAGCCACACTGGCAAGTCGTCACCAGCCAGTAAATATGTTTACCTTGGAGCGCTACGCTAATCGACTGTTTACTAGGGGGAGGCGGCGAGGGCTGTTACAGACACGGGGCAAGTTTTTTTTTTGGTCCGGGGCACGTGCTTCTCAGACCAAATGATGGCGGCTTGCAACTCCCAATGCTGAACCCTAGCTATTCTACTATAACAGACATTTTTTTACAACACAAAGCTCCTGACCTTTGGTCTTTCAATTAAAATCCATGCCATGAAAATTCCAACATTTTGCTGCTATCTGTCAGGCTTGGACTTGGTCTGGGGTTGTTTTCCCGAGGTGCGAAGCGAATGGAGTGGAAACGGCGTAAAGGTAGGTACATATTTAATTTATTTACTCATAAACTAAAAACAGGAACACACAAAAAACGCGCACAATGGCGGTACAAAAAACTGGGCTACGAAACAAAAGACTAGGACAAAGGCAATTAACTATAAACATGAAACAAAAACTTGCACTGTGGCATAAATAACAAGAAAACTTAGTGTGACAAGGGTATGAGAAAAAAAGCATGGATATCATGGGTGCAGGAGGTGACGTTGCCAGACTGACTATCTGGTAACTGTGGCTTAAATAATGAAAATGATAAGTGCAAACAGGTGTGAGACAAGACAGGTGAACTGATTGGTCGTCATGGTGACAAAAGAGAGTGAAAAAAAAGGAACTTAAAGAATCCAAAGGTCAAAAGCACCTGGTATTCCTAGGCAGTCTCCCATCAAAATACTAGCCAGGCCAGAAACTGCTTAGCTTTGAGAACAAATGAGATTAGGGATGCTCAGGGTAGTATGGCCATACAAACTCATGATCAGACATGACAGATAAAAACTAATGAGTTGGCATGGTAACAAGACAAACAAGGAAATGCAAAACAGAACTAAATGTCCAAAAAACTAAACCGAACATGACCAAAACAAAACATGATCCATAGGTGTGACACTATCCTAAAAGGCAACCATATTTGTTGGGACTATGAGCCGCTACTTTTTTCCTACGCTTTGACCCATGTGGCTTATAAAACCGTGCGGCTAATTGATGGGTTAGAATTCTTTGACGGCCATAAACAAACAGTTTTCCTACTTTTCATTGACTCTGAAAAGGTGTGTTCCATCCATCCATTTTCTACCGTCTGTCCTTTTTGGGGCCACGGGGTGCACTGGAGCCTACCTCAGCTGTGGGCGGAAGGCGGCGTAGACCCTGGACAAGTCGCCACTTCATCTACCTACTCAGTGGCCTAGTGGTTAGAGCAGGGGTAGGGAACTTATGGCTCTAGAGCCAGATGTGGCTCTTTTGATGACTGCATTTGGCTCTCAGATAAATCTTAGCTGACATTGCTTAACATGATAAGTAATGAATAATTCCGCTAGTAATCACAGTGTTAAAAATAACGTTCAAATTATAAAACATTCTCATCCATTTTAATCAAACCATCCGTTTTCTATCGCACTTGTTCAAGGTGTCGCATAAATGGTAAGAAGTATTATATTTATTATTGGTTAACTTTAGAATAACAATTCTATTAAAAAGAATAAGGGACTTATTATACTCTAAAAATGTTGGTCTTACTTAAAAATGCACGCATTTAGTTGTATTCAGTGTTAAAAAATATTATATGGCTCTCACGGAAATACATTTTGAAATATTTGGCTTTCATGGCTCTCTCAGCCAAAAAAGGTTCCCGACCCCTGGGTTAGAGTGTCCGCCCTGAGATCGGTAGGTCGTGAGTTCAAATCCCGGCCGAGTCATACCAAAGACTATAAAAATGGTACCCATTACCTCCCTGCTTGGCACTCAGCATCAAGGGTTGGTATTGGGGGTTAAATCACCATAAATGATTCCTGGGCGCACTCCCCTCACCTGATCAAGGGTGATGGGTCAAATGCAGAGAATAATTTCGCCACATCTAGTACGTGTGTGACAATCATTGGTACTTTTTAACTTTAACTTCATCGCAGGGCCAACACAGATTTACAGACAACATTCACCTTGACATTCATATATTAGGGCCAATTTAGTGTTGCCAATCAACCTATCCCCAGGTGTATGTCTTTGGAGGTGGGAGGAAGTCGGAGTACCCAGAGGGGAAAACATGCAAACTCCACACAGACAGATCCCGAGCCCGGGATTGAACTCAGGACCTTCGCATTGTGAGGCAAATGCACTAACCCCTGTACCACTGTGCTGCCCAGAAAATGTGTGTTATTGTTCATATCAGTGGTTCTCAACCTTTTTTCAGTGATGTACCCCCTGTGAACATTTTTTTAATTCAAGTACCCCCTAATCAGAGCAAAGCATTCTTGGTTGAAATAAAAGAGATCAAGAAGAAAAATACAGCACTATGTCATCAGTTTCTGATTTATTAAATTGTATAACAGTGCAAAATATTGCTCATTTGTAGTGGCCTTTCATGAACTATTTGGAAAAAAAGATATAAAAATAAGTAAAAACTTGTTGAAAAATAAACAAGTGATTCAATTATAAATACAGATTTGTACACATAGAAGTAATCATCAACTTAAAGTGCCTTCTTTGGGGATTGTAATAGAGATCCATCTGGATTCATGAACTTAATTCTAAACATTTCTTCACAAAAAAAGACATTTTTAACATCAATATTTATGGAACATGTCCACAGAAAATCTAGCTGTCAACACTGAATATTGCATTGTTGAATTTCTTTTCACAGTTTATGAACGTACATTCATATTTTGTTGAAGTATTATTCAATAAATATATATTAATAAAGGATTTTTGAATTGTTGCTATTTACCCCTTGGCATACCTTCAAGTACCCCCAGGGGTACGCGTACCCCGATTTGAGGACCACATGTTTATATTATGGTGCCATCCTTTGGACGAGTTTGCTCATTGCAGGTGCTGTGGGTTCTTTCTGTTTCGTGCTTTGAAGCGAAAGTATATTGCGTTTTGTTTAGTATTTGTATCAATCAATCAGTCAATCAAAATTTATTTATATAGCCCTAAATCACGAGTGTCTCAAAGGGCTGCACAAGCCACAACAACATCCTCGGCTAAAATCCCTCATCAGGACAAGGAAAAATTCAACCCAATTGGCTGCAATGAGGAAACCCCCCCTAGCAACCATCCCCCACGTGCTTGAAAAAAATAAATGTTGCTGTCTCTTCGGATGTGTCTAATTTTAGGAACTTTGAGTTTATTATTATTCTTTTCATCTTTAATGAATGATTGTATTTGTTTTGCAGTCTGTTGACATGAGCCAAAGATTTAACCATCCAGTTCATTGCAGTCCTGGTTACCACACACATCCACAACATGTACATGGTAACCACATTGTTGACACTCTGGACTCAAGTGTTGTATCATTAACTGCAGCTCAAGTTAGTCCGACCACAATTAGCGCATCTTCTGATAAGATTGCGGTGTGTGACGCCTGGTCCATGTGTGTATGTGACAAGTCCACACAGGGAGGCTAAAGACATGTTGCAGATGTTAAAGCCGATCCGTTGTTTATATTGATACAAACATACAATATATCAGTATGTATCATATACTGTACGTATATTATGTAAATATTACATGTTATATTTTACAATGTTACTACGGTTCATTTTTAGTCTTTTTTATACCTGCATTGTCCTTTCCATCCTTTCACTTTCCATCCTTTCGAACTGAGCTACTGTGTGGAACAATTTCCCTTGTGGCTCATTAAAGTTTGTCTAAGTCTAAGTTTAAACTACACATTAGAATGCAGAAAAAAATTGGATGTTTTGTTGAATTGTCTGAGACACTGCAGAGAGGTTTTTAAAGTTAAATGGGAACATTATCACAATTTCAAAAGGGTTAAAAACAATAAAAATCAGTTCCCAGGGACTTATTTTTAATTCTTTAACAACTGGCACCCTTTTGGTTCCCTGGGACATTTGTGGCGCAGCGGAAGACTGGCTGTGCGCAACCCGAGGGTGCCTGGTTCAATCCCCACCTAGTACCAACCTCGTCACGTCCGTTGTGTCCTTGAGCAAGACACTTCACCCTTGCTCCTGATGGGTGCTGGTTAGCGCCTTGCATGGCAGCTCCCTTTATCAGTGTGTGAATGTGTGTGTGAATGGGTAAATGTGGAAGTAGTGTCAAAGCGCTATGAGTACCTTGAAGGTAGAAAAGCGCTATACAAGTACAACCCATTTATCATTCATTATAACATTCACCAGAATAGAAAGATTCCCTACAATATACAATTGGGACGGCGTGGCGCAGTGAAAGAGTGGCCGTGCGCAACCCGAGGGTCCCTGGTTCAAATCCCACTTAGTACCAACTTTGTCACGTCCGTTGTGTCCTGAGCAAGACACTTCACCCTTGCTCCTGATGGGTGCTGGTTGGTGCCTTGCATGGCAGCTCCCTACATCAGTGTGTGAATGTGTGTGTGAATGTGTGTGTGAATGGGTAAATGTGGAAGTAGTGTCAAAGCGCTTTGAGTACCTTGAAGGTAGAAAAGCGCTATAAAAGTACAACCCATTTATTTATCATTTAATATATATTGTATAGCTTCTGATAGTGAAAAATCTGAAATTGGTTGCTACATGCTTTCATTTTTCACAGTGTGCGGCCCTCAGTGGAAAGACGTTGGACACCCCTGCGCTCGATGCTCATTTAAACAAAGTTTGGAAGTGATGCACACATTATTAGCAGTGCGTTGTAGATGAATTGCATGTCATTGTACAGATGCGCATGCAATTGTGATTGCATTTGTAAGACTTTCAAGGGCAACAGCAGCAGTGGTCTGTGATAACGCCCACTGTCTCATCTACGGGTGTCTGGCGCCTGGCAGCACTATCAGCGATTGGGCCTGGATGTGGCCCACACACACACACACACACACACACACACGCACGCACACACACACACACAATCACAGGACCCTGCAGCTGGTGACAGGCTGCATCTCTCAGTGTGCTGCCAGCCTGTCCAACACAAAGCTCTCTATCCAGTTCTTATCTGCATTGATTTCCTCCTCCTGCCTTCAAACTTAGATATGCACTCTGAACAAACAGGGCGACTGCAGGGTTTTGGGGCCTCGGGAAGACAGGGTATCTCACAACGTGGGTGGTGGAGCCAAATTATGGACGCGACTGCTATTTATTGAAACAAGAATCTTCCCTCGGCTTCACATCTGCAACATTTTTCTCAGCTCTGCGTTCACATTCTGGTTGTCTACCTCCATGCTCTTATTTAACTCAGCACCACGCACCCCGACACACGTCCGACAGATTCCATCGATTGATTTCCCCTTGCTGTGACCCATAGGGTGCAGCCGCATGCGGCCTATTAATTATATCCTCAGCAGACTCTCGTCACGCTCTTCGTTTCCCCCAACAATGCAAGCCCTCACGCGCCACACGTCGACACACATCTCCCTCCAAGCGGATAACCTCTTGTATGCCGAGCCCTTGCACATCAGCCCTCACCCACTAGGAGATAGAGAGGGATGAACCTCTGGTGTGTTTGAGGCCAGCAGACATCTTTCAGAGCTCATGTTGCGTGTAATCTGGCTAACATCTGCTAGCTGTGTGGCGCCACTACAAGTCCTGAAGAGCCTTAGCGGGCTGCTTTTAGTCTTTAGGTAGGCACGCCCTTGAGTTTTTTAAAAGGCCATCTGTGTCCTAACTAGTGTTGTCCCGATACTCAGATTTTGGTACCGGTACTAAAATTATTTCGATACTTTTTCGGTACTTTTCTAAATAAATGGGACCACAACATTTGTTTATTTTAACAAAAAATCTTAGGGCACATAAAACATGTTTTTAATTGCAGTTGAGTTCTTAAATAAAATAGTGAACATACTAGACAACTTGTCTTTTAGTAGTAAGTAAGCAAAAAAAGACTCCTAATTAGTCTGCTTTCATTTTCCATCCATCCATCCATCTTCTTCCGCTTATCCGAGGCCGGGTCGCGGGGGCAGCAGCCTAAGCAGGGAAGCCCAGACTTCCCTATCTCCAGCCACTTCGTCTAGCTCTTCCCGGGGGATCCCGAGGCGTTCCCAGGCCAGCCGGGAGACATAGTCTTCCCAACGTGTCCTGGGTCTTCCCCGTGGCCTCCTACCAGCTGGACGTGCCCTAAACACCTCCCTAGGGAGGCGTTCGGGTGACATCCTGACCAGATGCCCGAACCACCTCTTCTGGCTCCTCTCGATGTGGAGGAGCAGCGGCTTTACGTTGAGCTCCTCCCGGATGGCAGAGCTTCTCACCCTATCTCTAAGGGAGAGCCCCGCCACCCGGCGGAGGAAACTCATTTCGGCCGCTTGTACCCGTGATCTTATCCTTTCGGTCATGACCCAAAGCTCATGACCATAGGTGAGGATGGGAACGTAGCTCGACCGGTAAATTGAGAGCTTTGCCTTCCGGCTCAGCTCCTTCTTCACCACAACGGATCGATACAACGTCTGCATTACTGAAGACGCCGCACCGATCCGCCTGTCGATCTCACGATCCACTCTTCCCCCACTCGTGAACAAGACTCCTAGGTACTTGAACTCCTCCACTTAGGGCAGGGTCTCCTCCCCAACCCGGAGATGGCACTCCACCCTTTTCCGGGCGAGAACCATGGACTCGGACTTGGAGGTGCTGATTCTCATTCCGGTCGCTTCACACTCGGCTGCGAACCGATCCAGTGAGAGCTGAAGATCCCGGCCAGATGAAGCCATCAGGACTACATCATCTGCAAAAAAGCAGAGACCTAATCCCGTGGCCACCAAACCGGATCCCCTCAACGCCTTGGCTGCGCCTAGAAAATCTGTCCATAAAAGTTATGAACAGAATCGGTGACAAAGGACAGCCTTTGCGGAGTCCAACCCTCACTGGAAACGTGTCTGACTTACTGCCAGCAATGCGGACCAAGCTCTGACACTGATCATACAGGGAGCGGACTGCCACTTGCTAGTAAATAAATAAAATTTAATAAATAAGGCAGCTCACTGGTAAGTGCCGGTATTTGTAGAACAGGCCAGCGGGCGACTCATCTGGTCCTTACGGGCTACCTGGTGCCCGCGGGCACCGCGTTGGTTACCCCTGCTCCATTTTAAGCAAATTTTTGCTCGCATTTATTTACCAGTTAGAATGCATTTTTTTAAAAAGAAAAACAAATGTGTTCTTGTCTTACATAGGGATTGTGAATGACAGACATTTTTTTCTAAATAAAAGTGCAGTTTCCCTTTAAATGAACGAATGATTGGTAACCACCCAGTGATTGTACGAACAATGACTTACATCAAACCTGAACAATGATGTTGAAGTCACATGATGTAGGAGAGCTAAACAGAAACAAAAACCACAAACAGAGCGGGAAAATGCATCCAGACTTAGGTAACAATCATGTTCTTATTTATTTGTATAGTCCAAGAACAAGAAGCAGAGCAAAGAGGAGACAACGTTGATGGAGGCCGTCGCAAACATTGCAACACAACAACCTCGTGTTTGTGTGTATCTTGCAAACAAAACACTAATCCAATGCAAGTAAATGACTGTCATTTCCAAATTAGGCCCAGGCTAGTCAAGCACAGCTTTCCTAGTGCACAATAGCCCTGAATGGTTGTCTCCTCATCTACTGTAGTGGGGGAGAGATATTTGAAACATCCCAGCTGATGTTCAAAGACAATGGGCAGTGATGAAAACAAGCCTGCGCACCAAACAGCTGCTGTTGAGGAGATTGTTCAAAAAGGGGAGGGTTTGCGGGACACAGATTTAGAGCAGATTACAGGGCCTTTTCCTCTAGGGCCCTCATATCCCAGATTGACAATGTGGCGGATTGTGAGATCAACCTGGAGATTTTCATATGAAAAGATGTTTTCCATCAGAGATTAACAACTGTTATTATTCATTAACTTTATTCAATCCCCTCTCTCTCCCAACCATCCGTCCCCCCATCGCAGTGTTTTTCAACCTTTTTTGAGCCTTAGGCACATTTTTTTCATTGAAAAAATTCCAAAGGCACACCACCAGCAGAAATCATTAAAAAATTAAACTCAGTAGACAATAAAAAGTCGTTCTCAATTGTAAGATGTGACTTTTAAACCATAACCAACCATGCATCACTATAGCTCTTGTCTCAAAGTAGGTGTACTGTCACAACCTGTCGCATCATGCTGTAACTTCTTTTGAGTTTTTTGGTGTTTTTCTGTGCTTAGTGATTTAGTTCTTGTCTTGCTGTCCTATTTTGGTGGGTTTTTCTCTTTTTTTGGTATTTTCTTGTAGCAGTTTCATGTCTTCCTTTGAGCTATATTTCCCGCATCTACTTTGTTTTAGCAATCAAGAATATTTCAGTTGTTTTTATCCTTCTTTGTGGGGACATTGTTGATTGTCATGTCATGTACGGATGCACTTTGTGTAAGTCTTTGTTGTCGTCCAGCATTCCGTTTTTGTTTACTTTGTAGCCAGTTCAGTTTTAGTTTCGTTCTGCATAACCATTCCTAAACTTCAATGCTTTTTCAGAATCAGAATCAAATATACTTTATTAATCCCCGAGGGGAAATTAAGATTTTCAGAACAATCCCATTCAAGAGCAGACAAACATTACAGGGAAACAGAAGAGGATCGCTGACGGGCCTGCCAACTCCCGACGGCCCTTACAAAAAAGGTGAGAAACAGGTAAATGCAGGGGTGGGAGGGAGAGAAAAAAATATTCAGTCCAAGCCTGGGCCCCTGTAGAGGGGGTCCAAACTGAGGCCAAGGGGAAAAAACCTCATAGTCATAGCACACATAAGCATGTGTGTAAGAGGGAAACATCATTCTTATGGTCACTCACCTTTTGATTATTTTTGGTTTAAAGGCCTACTGAAACCCACTACTACCCACCACGCAGTCTGATAGTTTATATATCAATGATGAAATATTAACATTGCAACAGATGCCAATACGGTCTTTTTAGTTTACTTAATTGAAATTTTAAATTTCCCACGAGTTTCTTGTTGAAAACATCGCGGAATGATGACGTGTACAAGTGACGTCACGGACTGTCAGGAAATATTACCGCAGCACCACTAGCGGCTAAAAGTCGTCTGCTTTAATCGAATAATTGCACAGTATTCTGGACATCTGCGTTACTGAATCTTTTGCAATTTTTTCATTTAATAATGGAGACTATAAAGAACAATGCTGTTGGGGGAAGGCGGTGGATTGCAGGTGTCTTTAGCACCGAGACACAGCCGGTGTTTCTTTGTTTGTTGTGAAGCAGAGCAGTCAAGCGAACATGTTTTCTCTACGTAATCCAGTATGTTTTTGGATGGGGAAATTGTGATATGTATTTTACCGGAGACATAATTGGATTATTCGTCGTCCTGCAGCAGCTGTCAAAAAAGGCAGCTGTGAGCTTGGCTCCTCGGCTTCTCTCTGAGACACTGCGTGTTCACCGCAGCCATCCGACCTCAACGTATTGCTTTACAATCTTTAAAATCTCACTAAAACACTATTAAAACAATAAGCAGATAAGGGATCTTCCAGAATTATCCTAGAATTACATCTGAAACGCTCACAATTCCGCCGCCCGAAGCCGTCGCTTTTTTTTTCTTTTTTGTAGTCCTTCACTATCAATATCCTAATTCACGAATCTTTCATCCTCGCTCAAATTAATGAGAAAATTTTCGCTTTCTCGGTCCGAATTGCTCTTACTGCTGGTGGCCCTCATTATAAGCAATGTGAATATGCGTGGAGCCCTGCAACTTGTGACGCCACGCGCACATACTTCCGGTAAAGGCATGGCTTTTAGCGACCAAAAGTTGCGAACTTCATCGTCGACGTTCTCTACTAAATCCTTTCAGCCAAAATATGGCAATATCGCAAAATGATCAAGTATGACAAATAGAAAGGACCTGCTATTCCCGTTTAAATAAGAAAATCTAATTTCAGTCGGCCTTTAAGCATTAGATACCTTTTTACCTGAACCCTGCCTCCCGCTGTTGCCTGCATATTGTGATCACAACAAACCATCGACAAAGCTATTAGCCACCGGCTGCCACCTACTGATACGGAAGAGAATAACATGGTTACTCTGTCAAGCTCTGGACAGCACAGACACTCAACAATGGCACATTATTTGTGGATTATAATTACTGGTTTGCAAAAAAATATTTTTAACCCAAATAGGTGAAACTGCATACCAGGCTGTATCTCACGGCACAGTGGTTGAACGACACTGCCCTACCGGTGCCGTAAGAGTGCAGGAACGAGAAAATACTGTACGAGTGCGGTATGCATGTAGAGAGCGGGAGGCATTTCTTGGCATGAAGGCACAACACTCAGGGCCATGCTTTATCATACCATAAACAAAGGCTGGGGCTCATGCATTATTCATTGGCAATAATAGTGAGGATACATCGAGCGGATACATTAATCATACGATCATCTGGAGTTTACACTCGCTCATACTGTCCCTGTTGCTTTGTTTGTATACATGTGTTGATTATTCCTTAGATCGCTGCTGCCGGGGTTGCTCATACAATTATATGTGGGAGGATGAACATGCAAAACATGTTGTTGGCTTTATTTGGTTAGGGTTTCCATTTGTTCAATAATCTTGTTTGGATTGAAATGGAAAATCCAATGCACACCCTGTCACTGTCACCGTGTCTATGAATGCACCTGATTTATTTTGCGAGCAAATACAACATAATATATATTGTTTACAAGCTCTCTGCACGGTGTTGTTTTATGCTTAGAGGAAATAAAAGCCTATAAAAACAAATATGAATACATAAGAAGTGCAAAATTATGTTCCGCATGGCTTCTAGCTTATAAATGTCAGTGCCAAATGGGTGCCGGACTTTTAAATGTGTTGTGCATGTGCGAGGGTGCACAATGCTTGGTGCATGCACGTGGTGGTGTGTGTTCACAGGTGATCCCGTGCCAAAAAAACGAGCCGGGAAGACGAAAAAAATAAAATAAAATCCCACAGGGTGAATCAATAGATGAGGCCGGATAATGGAGGCCTGCTCGGACAGCTGTGCTCTGGCTCCCCGTGCACCTGACAGCCTGGAGGACTGACTGTGAGAGTGGATGACTGGCTGGCTAACAGGCCGGCCGAGGGACTTCACTTAGCCCACACGCCGTCACACACCTGCTAAAGGCGTAGCGTGCAACACACTGGTTAGCAAACAACACCTGATCTCGACTCGCTTGACACAACAATGCACAAACCGAGGATGTGTCTTCCAAAGAACACGATGGTCCCAGTTTTCATGTTGCGTGAAGGACGAATGTATAAACCCCGTTTCCATATGAGTTGGGACATTGTTTTAGATGTAAATATAAACACAATACAATGATTTGCAAATCCTTTTCAACCCATATTCAATTGAATGCTCACCAAAGACAAGATATTTGATGATCACACTCATAAACTTTGCAAATAATAATTAACTTAGAATTTCATGGCTGCAACACGTGTCAAAGTAGTTGGGAAAGGGCATGTTCACCACTGTCTTACATCACCTTTTCTTTTAACAACACTCAAGAAACGTTTGGGAACTGAGGAAACTAATTGAAGCTTTGAAAGTGGAATTCTTTCCCATTCTTGTTTTATGTAGAGCTTCAGTCGTTCAACAGTCTGGGGTCTCCGCTGTCGTATTTTACGCTTCATAATGCGCCACACATTTCAGATGGGAGACAGGTCTGGACTGCAGGCGGGCCAGGAAAGTACCCGCTCTCTTTTTTTACGAAGCCATGCTGTTGTCCATCCATCCATCCATTTCCTACCGCTTATTCCCTTTCGGGGTCACGGGGGACGCTGGCGCCTATCTCAGGTACAATCGGGCGGAAGGCGGGGTACACCCTGGACAAGTCGCCACCTCATCACAGGGCCAACACAGATAGACAGACACCATTCACACTCACATTCACACACTAGGGCCAATTTAGTGTTGCCAATCAACCTATCCCCAGGTGCATGTCTTTGGAAGTGGGAGGAAGCCGGAGTACCCGGAGGGAACCCACGCATTCACGGGGAGAACATGCAAACTCCACACAGAAAGATCCTCAGCCTGGAATTGAACCCAGGACTGCAGGACCTTCGTATTGTGAGGCAGACGCACTAACCCCTCTGCCACCGTGAAGCCCGCCATGCTGTTGTATCACGTGCTAAATGTGGCTTGGCATCGTCTTGCTGAAAAAGATGGCGCTTAGATGGCAGCATATGTTGTTCCAAAATAGATGTGTAAGTTACTCATGCCTTGGGCATTAATGCCATCACAGATGCTGGCTTTTGAACTTTGCGTCGATAACAGTCTGGATGGTTCGCTTCCCCTTTGGTCCGGATGACACAATGTCGAATATTTCCAAAAACAATTTGAAATGTGGACTCGCCAGACCACAGAACTTTTTTTCCACTTTGCATCAGTCCATCTTAGATGATCTCGGGCCCAGAGAAGCCGGTGGCATCTCTGGATGTTGTTGATAAAAGGCTTTCGCTTTGCATAGTAGGGCTTTAACTTCCACTTACAAATGTAGTGACGAACTGTATTTAGTGACAGTGGTTTTCTGGAGTGTTCCTGAGCCCATGTGGTGATATCCATTTGAGATTGTCGATTTTTGATACAGTGCTGTCTGAGGGATCAAAGGTCACGGTCATTCAATGTTGGTTTCCGGCCAACTTTACGTGGAGTGATTTCTCCAGATTCTCTGAACCTTTTGATGAAATTATGGACCGTAAATGTGGAAATCCCTAAATTTCTTGCAATTGCACTTTGAGAAACGTTGTTCTTAAACTGTTTGACTATTTGGTCATGCAGTTGTGGACAAAGGGGTGTACCTCGCCCCATCCTTTCTTGTAAAAGACTGAGCATTTTTTGGGAAGCTGTTTTTATACCCAATCATGGCACCCACCTGTTCCCAAATAGCCTGCACACCTGTGGGGTGTTCCAAATAAGTGTTTGATGAGCATTCCTCAACTTTATCAATATTTATTGCCACCTTTCCCAACTTTGTCAGAATTTGCTAGCATCAAATTCTAGAGTTATTGATTATTTGCCAAAAAAAAAAAAAGTTTAGCAGTTTGAACATTAAATATGTTGTCTTTGTAGCATATTCAACAGAATATGGGTTGAAAATGATTTGCAAATCATTGTATTCCGTTTATATTTATATCTAACACAATTTCCCAACTCATATGGAAACGGGGTTTGTATTTTTTGTCTATTTTCTCTGCGTCTCCTCTTACAGGACCCATACCATTCAGAAGACTTACTGTACATTTCATTGGCAAGTTTTCTTTATGTAATCTTTGGTTGTCATTTACCACATATTCAATTAGTATTTGAGTAATTGGTACATAAGTAACTGGACTTGGAATGCCACCTTTCCATTCCGTTCCATACCGCCTGTTCTTGGTATGATGTCATTGACGAAACTGGAGCCCATTTCCTTGCATAGACAGTGTGGATGAAGTCATGTAAAACTGTAACTTTGATCAGTTCCCCGCATGTTTTTGTCCCATGTTTTTGTTCATGATTACTTCAAAACTGACTGAACTGAATGCAATCCCAGCTGGGCAATCTACTCACCTGCTGCGGGCTTTGAGGCCGGGCCATACACACCCCATTCCTGCAGGAGGCGCCCCAACCATGCCCTCCTCCACAAACTGAAAACATGTTTTATATTCTAGTTTCTTCAAAATAGCCACCCTTTGCTCTGATTGCTGCTTTGCACACTCTTGGCATTCTCTCGATGAGCTTCAAGCACACCAGTGAAGTAAAAACCATTTCAAGTGACTACCTCTTGAAGCTCATCGAGAGAATGCCAAAAATGTGCAAAAAAGTAATCTATTTTGAAAAAAACTGAATACAAAACATGTTTTCCGTTTTTTTGCCTTATTTTGTTAGGTGCATAATTCCACATGTGTCCATTCATGGTTTTTTTTTACAATGACTATTTACAATGTAAATAGTTATGAAAATAAAGAAAACACTTTGAATGAGAAGGTGTGCCCAAACTTTTGGCCTGTACTGTACATTAGTTGAATAATAAATGACTTCGACAAACTTCGATGCGGCGATGGGAGCTGCAAACTGTTGAGACTTGAAAACATTGTTGTTTGAAGAGAAATGCAAAAGGGAGGACAAATGGAACAAAAATAAATCACATTAAATATTTACTTTTGTTACAGGTTGTAATAGTAGTCATTTACACGCCGTTTGTGTAGTTGTTCGTCTTAACCCGGGTGAACCGAAAGCTAATGCTAACGAGTTAACGATATGCCTGATGTGTTTGTGTTGTCAGCGTGGGATTAATTTTTATATATTGTTATTTACAGCTGAAATGGACCATAAGGACTCGCCTGACCCTCATAAATACATAATTTACTGAGGGGGACGACTTTATGACTGTGGACAAAAGTATACACTTTGTTGTTTAATGATATCGTTTTTGTATACTATTGCTTTTTATTTCACTCACTTATATCTGAAAACAAATTATAAGACCTCCAAATGTCAGGGTTTTTTTTTTTTTTACATGATATCAATGTAGAAATGGACTGTAACACTCCTCCATATATTTGTATAAACTACCCTGAACTGTGAAATGCGGTGGAAACACACACCTCACACTTCTACAGGAGCCGATACCTTTGGGAACTTAAAGTTACTGAATTTTGGTGAAATAAATAAACATTAAACCACACGCCACATGGACACGGCAGTAATACATTTGATCGGATGCAAATAGCTCCTCGTACTCTATGTAAATGGTAGATGGGTTGTACTTGTATAGCGCTTTCCTACCTTCAAGGTACGCGAAGCGTTTTGACACTATTTCCAGATTCACCCATTCACACACAAATTCACACACTGGTGGAGGGAGTTGCCATGTAAGGCGCTAACCAGCACCCATCAGGAGCAAGGGTGAAGTGTCTTGCTCAAGGACACAACGCATACTTGCCAACCCTCCCGGATTTTCCGTGAGACTCCCGAAATCCAGTGCCTCTCCCGAAAACCTCCTGGGACAAATTTTCTCCCGAAATTCAGGCGGAGCTGGAGGCCACGCCCACTCCAGCTCCATGCGGGCTGTGTACAAAGAGCGTGTCTGCCCAAAGACGTAATAACTGTAGAATGATCGAGGGCGAGTTCTTGGTTTCTTATGTGGGTTTTTTGTTAGGCAGTGTCATTAACGTCCTCCCAGCGCGGTAACAACACACAACAACAGCAGTCCGTTTTCGTCTACCGTAAAGCAGTTTGTCTGCCTTAAACAGCAATGTTGTGACAGTCTTAAACAGGACAATACTGCCATCTACTGTACATGCATATGGTTAGAAAAACAAGGATGGACAATTGAGTAGATGAGTGTTATGTGTGTGTAAATGTGGAAAAAAATGAACAATGAAATTCAAGTATTTATTTTATTTATATACATATATGTATATATATATACATATACAGTATGTATATATATACATATACAGTATGTATATATATATATATATATATATATAAGAAATACTTGACTTTCAGTGAATTCTATCTATATATACAGTATGTATATATATATATATATATATATATATATATATATGAAATACTTGACTTGGTATATCTAGCGGTAAGGTAAATATACTCCTCCCCTCTTAACCACGCCCCACCCCCGACCTCCCGAAATCAGAGGTCTCAAGGTTGGCAAGTATGACAGAATGGACGTGACGAGGTCGGTACTAGGTGGGGATTGAACCAGGGACCCTCGGGTTGCACACCGCCAGTCTTCCACTGCGCCACGCCGTCCTCACGTAAATTGTTTAAGTAGGAACGCTCAAGAAAAATGTTGGTTTCAAGTTACAGTATATAAGAGCATTTTGTTCTTTAAATTCCAATAAAATATTTATGAAGAAACCAGTCAAGTACTAAATTGGGAGCTGGCTTCCCTTTTTGTTCTCCCTTACTTTCTCATGGCAAATAAATCTTGTGATTAATTTCCTTAAGTGCACCAGTTATTGATCTATGTGGGTTTACAAGGTCACAAAATGTCTAATGAATACCAACCAGCCCTGAGCCTTGATGGAAACTTTATTATATTATGTTACTCGTATATCACGGAGCACAATGATCTATTCTCTTACGCAGCTCCTGTCCAAATGCAGAGGTTATTTGTTTTTGTTTTTTCACAAACAAAAACAAACCTTTCAAACTGAATAGAGTGCATAAAGACATGGTATAATTATGTATTATTCACATCTACAGTCCAATTTGTAGACGTATTGTTTGTTAATTTTTTTTTCCACTCGTTTAGAAGTTACGCCCCTATTTCTAATCACAAATACTGCCGACAACCTAGTCACTTAATGCATATTTCTTGACCTAATAATTATGTCTACAAGTGAAATCCTCCCCCTAAGATTTGGGCAGGCCTGCATCAGCCTGCTGAAGTCATACGCAGAAGACTGGAGGAATTGTCATATTGTGTAGTATGTGTTCTGGTGGCAAGCTATTTCCCAGCAGAATTCTAAAGAATTATGTCTGCTCGATGCATTGTTGTAAAAGGTTGTAACAATACAACTAAAGAAGGGGTCACCCTGCATACATCTCAAGTCAAATTGAATGGCAGAAAATAGGACTGATCAAGCATGTGGAGTGTAATTTACAAAGAACATTTTAATGATTCTGATTTAGAAAAAAATGGGTTTTCGTCGAAGTTTGGATATAACATTTTTTAAAGACTCCGAAAATTAGGAGCACCATCAAAGGGTAAACGACTGAGTTAGAACCTGCAAAAAAACAATATTAATTGGAAAAAAAAAAGTTACGCTGCCAATAGTTTGGACACACCTTCTCATTCAATGGATTTTCTTTATTTCGATGACTATTTACATTGTAGATTGTCACTGAAGGCATCACTTTGAATGAACACGTGGAGTTATGTACTGAACAAAAATAGTTAAGTAACTGAAAACATGTTTTATATTGTAGTTTCTTCAAAAGAGCCACCCTTTGATCTGATTACTGTTTTGCACACTCTCGGCATTCTCTCGATGAGCTTCAATCACACCAGTGAAGTGAAAATCATTTCAGGTAACTAACTCTTGAAGCTCATCGAGAGAATGCCAAGAGTGTGCGGAAGGGTAAATAGCGCAAAGGGTGGCTATTTTGAAGGAACTACAATACAACTACAATATGAAACAATATAAAACTACTAAACTAATATACAATATAAAAATACAATATAAAATATATTTTCAATATGTTGATATATATATACAGTATACTGTATATATATATATATATATATATATATATATATATATATGAACATTGCCCCTTTTTTTTTTCTCAGACCTCAACCTAAATCAACATTTAGTAGAATCAAGCAAAACGTTACAAACATGAATGCTAAGGGTAAAAAAAACACCTACAATCTGATAAATTAATATTCTGCAGAACTTTGTCATAAAAATCTGCTTCCGCGTCTGTCCTGGACACCCGCATTTCAGGTTGGCCCCACACTGCTTCGTGCCTTGTCTGCCTGGACCTGCAGCGTTGTAGCTTACCGTAATAACCCGTATATTAGTCAAAAGCGCAGATTCCAACCATTGAAATACTGCAATTGTTCACCCACTAAAAGGGTATGTGAGCTGGGATTAGACCTTGATGAGACAGGTTAGATTAACCTACTGATGATGTGTAGTGTGAATAGTGATTGACTTACGGTCATTTGAAAACAGCACGGGGAACATTATCACCAGACCTAAGTAAGCGTCAATATCTACCTTGATGTTGCAGAAAAAAGACCATGAGTTTTTTTAACCGATTTCCGAACTCTAAATGGGTGAATTTGGCGATATAAACGCCTTTCCATTGTTCTCTGTCGGAGCGATGACCTTTCACCTGTGACGTTACAGTGGGAAGCAATCCGCCATTTTCTCAAACACATTACACACACAAGTCAAATCAGCTCTGTTATTTTCCATTTTTTCGACTGTTTTCCGTACCTTGGAGACATCATGCCTCGTCGGTGTGTTGTCGGAGGATGTAACAACACGAACAGGGACGGATTCAAGTTGATTTACGTGGAGTGTGCTAATCAGACATATCACGGTCACGGCATGCTAATCAATGCTAACATGCTATTTAGGCTAGCTGTATGTACATATTGCATCGTTATGCCTCATTTGTAGCTATATTTGCATCCAGCCTTTCCCTCCACCCATGTTTAATGCCAAACAAACACATACCAATCGATGGATTCAAGTACACCAGTGGTCAAAAGATGCAAAAGTCCCTCGTTCGTTCTGCACATTTTACCGACGACAGCTATGCTACGACAGATGGCACAGAGATGTGTGGATATCCTGCGACACTCAAAGCAGATGCATTTCCACTGATAAAGTCAACAAAATCACAAAGGTGAGTTTTTTTTATGTTATTGATTTATGTGCTAATCAGACATATTTGGTCATGGCATGACTGCCAGCTAATCGATGCTAACATGCTATTTAGGCTATCTGTATGTACATTTGTAGCTATATTTGCATCCAGCCTTTTCCTCCACCCACATTTAATGCCAAACAAACACTTACCAATCGACGGATTTAAGTTGCTCCAGTGGTCAAAAGATGCAATCGTTGGTTAGAAGGTGATCCCCGAATAGCTTCAGTAGCTATTCGCTCAATAGCTTAAGTTTCTTCTTCAATTTCGTTTTCGCTATTTGCCTCCACACTCCAACCATCCGTTTCAACACATGCGTAATCTGTTGAATCGCTTAAGCCGCTGAAATCCGAGTCTGAATCCGAGCTAATATCGCTATATCTTGCTGTTCTAGCCGCCATGTTTGTTTGTATTGGCGTCACTATGTGACGTTACAGGAAAATGGATGGGTGGATTTACAGATGGCAAAAATCAGGCACTTTAAAGCCTTTTTTCGGGATATTCCATGATGGGTAAAATTTTGAAAAAAACTTAGAAAATAAAATAAGCCACTGGGAACTGATTTTTATTGGTTTTGACCCTTCTGAAATTTTGATAATGTTACCATTTAAGGTCTGAAAAAAACATTTGGAAACGTCTGGCGGGCTGCATTTCTTTCAGGTCTGAAATACAATATCAAAAGTATTGATACTTCGAATTGAGAATCGATATTAGAACATAAAGATTTGGTATTGGTGGTATCGCTATTTCAGTATCAATCCTCACATCCCTACTGTCTATGTTGGGAAATGGGTTTCAGTTCTGGAGATGGCATACCACCAAGAGGGGGCGGCATATTGAGTCTGGCGATGGAAGTATCTACCGATTAGTCTTATCTAATTGATGTTATTGGAAATACCTGCCAGATTCATTTTCAGGAGCAAAACATAGGTTTGTGAAATTTCGGTCATCTGGACGCTACGGATCCTTTAAGCTTTTTATTATTTTAATGAGACTTAAGTAGGCCGACTAGTGACAGTGCATTATTTATTCAGGATATTTACAATACATTTGTGTGACGTTAAGAGAGAGAGAGAGGAAAGAAAGACATGGGACACCACATCTGATGACAACATGATCCTCAGAACGGTGCTGATACTCAACACTGGGGTACTGTCCAAACAGGCCAACAATGCTGCATGGGTTACATTAGACCCACTGTGTACAATATATGCAAGCGTGTGCACAGTGCTGCTGCATTTGCACCACTGAACCATGTCACTGAGGCGATCGATAGACTCCGACATCTGCTTAGTGATGGCATGCAGAAAGTGTGTGCGTGGGAGTATTGTCCTCTGGAGTCATGTAACACTGCACTGCCTTTGTAATAGAGTAGGAGAGTTCCTGTCATTATTTATTCATGGCAACATCCAAGATACATTCAAGCCCAGGTGTCAAAAACTCCAATATTAAATGCCACAGACCTTGCATGTACAGTACTTTCTTGTAGATTCAGGAGTGTATAAAACAGAAAAGATGAGGGATCAAGGTGCTACTGTATGTTGAGGTTAGTAGCTTTCATTTAAAAGTAAACAAATTTAGGTCAAAATATGCTAGGCAAAGAAGTCTATGTATGATGAGAAATAAATTATTTAGTATGGATGGTTTTGTGTTAAAAAAAAATTAATAAATAAATCCCTTCCTTTTCATTGCAGCAAATAAATTTAAACTTTGGAAAAAGTATCGCTTAAAAAGATTTTTATAGCACTGCTTTCTTCTTCTTTGGGTCCCAAGAATTATAAATGTATTTTTTTTTATAGAAACCTCTATGGTAAAAGACTGCATCAATATAAAATATATATATATATATATATATATATATATATATATATATATATATATATATATATATATATATATATATATATTATATATATATATATATATATATATATATATATATATATATATATATATATATATATATATATATATATATATATATATATATATTAGGGCTCCGACTCTTTGGGTGTCCCACGATTCAATTCAATATCGATTCTTGGGGTCACGATTCGATATTATATCGATTGTTTTGATTCGATTCGATTCTCGATTCAAAAACGATATTTTTCCAATTCAAAACGATTCTGTATTCATTCAATACATAGGATTTCAGCAGGATCTACCCCAGTCTGCTGACATGCAAGCAGAGTAGTAGTTTTTTTTTTTTTAAAAAAAGGTTTAATTATAGTTGTAAAGGACAATGTTTTGTCAACTGATTGCAATAATGTAAATTTGTTTTAACTATTAAACGAACAAAAAATATGACTTATTTTTCCTTTGTGAAAACATTGGACACAGTGTGTTGTCAAGCTTATGAGATGCGATGCAAGTGTAAGCCACTGTGACACAATTGTTTCTTTTTTTTTTATAAATGTCTAATGATAATGTCAATGAGGGATTTTTAATCACTGCTATGCTGAAATTATAACTAATATTGATACTTTTGTTGATAATATTAATTTTTGTTTCACTACTTTTGGTTTGTTCTGTGTCGTGTTTGTCTCCTCTCAATTGCTCTGTTTATTGCAGTTCTGAGTGTTGCTGGGTCAGTTTTGGTTTTGGAATTGGATTGCGTTGTTATGGTATTGCTGTGTAGTGATTTGTTGGATATATACTGTATATATATATATATACACACACACACTGAGAGGTATATATGTATATATATATAAATATATATATATATATATATTTAAAGATGTGTCTGTGTGTATATATATATATATATATATATATATATATATATATATATATATATATATATATATATATATATATATATATTAGGGGTGGGCAAATTAATGCGTTAATTACGCGTTAACTCATTAATCTATTAACGCCGACAATTATTGTATCGCACATTTGCGTATGTTGTTTACATGCTTTTATTTTGTTAACGCCTTTTCTTAACAAGATTGCATCTCCCGGATGTACTTCGGCGTCGAGGGGCTCTTGGTAAAGATCGAACTTTTGGCAAAAAAACCAGACAATTCTGCAAATTTCATGGCTGGCTTACAGGGTGGTCACTCCAGAATCACTTACGACCGCCAGACAATTCTGAATGTGGATGGATCGGGCCGTTTTGGACTGAATGACGCGTGCTTGCTAGACCGGCTAGCTAGCATGGGAATACTTTGCCAGCTACATCCAGCGGCCTGTGAAGCAGCGGAGTATCTGTGTTGTCTGTCTATTTATCAATAATGCAGACGAGGAGAGTTGGCTGAGTTCTTAACGTTTGCTTTCAGAGCGTGCATATCACAACATACAAGTAGCCGTCATGGTGACACAACCTATACCGGGCTACCGCGCATGCTCGTCACTCCTGTTGCATGCTGGGTAGGGTAGTTCTTTTTTTTCCCTGGCTCATAACATCACAAATAGTACCATATATATGCGTTCAGTGTATCAAAGCACTAAGCAAACAATCGGAAAATTCCCATCATATCAATCCCTAGATATGGTCGTAATTATTTTAAGTGCACTACGCAGAATAAACACAACATTATTAATATTGCTACTACGGATAATTTGATCAAAAATTCCCTAAAACAGCCCACTACCTATAATATAGGTTTTTTAAACATAAGATCCCTGATAAAAAAAAATGTTTCTGCTGTTACCTCAGAAATTGCCTGTTCAGATGTTATGATTGTGGCTCAGAGATTTGTATTAGATTATATTTATTTTCCATAACAAACAGGATAACTTAAATACCCTGGCAGTGGCAATAAGCTTAAATGTTTGTATTTACATTTTTTGAGTTGATTTTCATAAAATATGCTATTTAACTGCTACTGTTTAACAAGTACTGATTTAAATTGTGTTTGCACAACAAATGTTTTGGTGCTTTTGTTCATGTGGGAGAATATTCCAATAAAGGTGCACTACACACTACTTTTGAATTCATTATTGGGCTTTGCGTATACAATGCAGTTAATCAAGAATAATTGGAGAAATAGTGCGATTAACTTCGATTAAAATTTTTAATCGTTGCCCAGCCCTAATATATATATATATATATATATATATATATATATATATATATATATATATATATATATATATATATATATATATATATATATATATATATATATATATATGTGCGTGTGTATATATATGTGTTTGTATATATATGTATATGTATGCATGTATATATATATGTATATGTATGCATGTATATATATATATATATATATATATATATATATATATATATATATATATATAATATGTATATATATATATGAAATATATATGAACATATTTCAGCTTTCAAAGTTTACTCTCATTTTAGTAATGGCACATCGTAAAATATAACTGTGCTAATGTGTGCATTTACATATTTGTGCAACTTTTTATTTTTTGAAAGTTTTCTATTTACATTTTTCTTTTCATTGAGTTACTCATTCCTTATTGTCTCTTTGTTTTGTGGATTCGCTATGATCAACAAATCACGCGATCACATGTGTACCTGTTCTCTGTTCCACTATAAATTTAAAAAAAAAAGTTGTTTCTTCTATTATATTCTAATCTCAAAAAGGCAGATACAAAAAAGGAGAGCGAGACTGAAAGACAGACAGACACAGAGAAGCAGAGAGATGAGTGCTAGTGTGAATAGGAGGGAGAGAGAGTATGCTGAATCCCACTCAGACCACCTGCTCATCAGTTCCTCTGGCACAACAGATACTGTCATTGTCCACACACGCATACACAGACACACACACACGCACACACACACGCACACACACACACACACACACACACACATACATAACGCTCAAATATAAAAATCTCCCGGTGCGCTCACAGAAAGCCTTTCCCAGTCCCTCCCACATCAGATGCTGGGCACACAGGCTTGATTTAAAACTGTTAGGTGCCATTCAATATGGGTTTGGTTGCTAGCCAAGCTTCGGACATTTCTCTGCTCACTTACCTGCTCTCTTTTTCTTTCTACTTCACAAAGAAAGGGAGAAATGGCCTTCTTTCATGTGATCCTCTGTTGGGCGTTGATGAGTAACGATTATAAAGTTTAATTTAGGCTTCATTTAAAAGGTTGGTACTCATTGGGAACAAAGAAAAAACTACAAACTAACCACCTGCTCAAATTAAGCTTTTCATCGGTTAATGTGGATGTCAAGGCAGCGGGTTGTCAGTCTAACAAATAAACTATTTATGCATTACCTCCACCAAGACACTGTTGTTTGTATTAACCACAATAATAAGTGTATAATGTGTACAGTTGATTGCTCCTTAGGCGATACAAAATGACACTTTGAAATTGGACCAAATGTTATGCAAAACATCATACCTCAGCGTAGATTACTGCTATTATTTTAGTAGACGTGTACCGTATTTTTCGGACTATAAGTCACTGTCTTTTTTGTAGTTTGGCCAGGGGTGAGACTTGGCCAAACTATTAAAAAAAAAAAAAAAAACTTTTTTTTTTTTTTTGGTCTCACCCCCCCCCCCCCCCCCGCCCCCCCCCCCCCGGACTGTGGAGAAAACTGTGACTTATAGTCCGAAAAATACTGTATTCCAAAAAATAGAAGAAAGAATGAGAAAAACCCAAAACCAGTGAAGTTGGCACATTGTGTAAATGGTAAATAAAAACAGAATACGATTTGCTAATCCTTTTCAACCTATATTCAATTGAATAGACTGCAAAGACAAGATACTTAACGTTCGAACTGGAAACGTTTTTTTGTTTTTGCAAATATTAGCTCATTTGGAATTTGATGCCTGAATTATGTTTCAAAAAAGCTGGCACAAGTGGCAAAAAAATTGAGGAATGCTCATCAAACACTTATTTGGAACATCCCAGAGGTGAACAGGCTAATTGGGAACATGTTGGTGCCAGGATTGGGTATAAAAGCAGCTTCCATGAAATGCTTAGTCGTTCACAAACAAGGTTGGGGCTAGAGTCACCACTCTGTGAACAAATGCGTGAGTATTTTGTCGAAAAGTTTAAGAGCAACATTTCGCAACAAGTTATTGCAAGCAATTTAGGGATTTCACCATCTACGGTCCGTAATATCATGAAAAGGTTCCGAGAATTTAGAGAAATCCCTGCAATGATATTACGGACCTTTGATCCCTCAGGCGGTAATGTATCAAAAAGCGACATCAGTGTGTAAAAGATATTGCCACATGGGCTCAGGAACACTTCAGAAAACAACTGTGAGTAACTACAGTTTGTCGTTACATCTGTAAGTGCAAGTTTAAACTCTACTATGCAAAGCGAAAGCCATTTATCAACAACGTCCAGAAACGCCGCTTGATTTGCTGGGCCCGAGCTCATCTAAGATGGACTGATGCAAACTGGAAAATTATTCTGTGGTCTAACGAGTCCATCCATCCATTTTTTACCGCTTATTCCTTTTGGGGTTGCGGGGGGGACGCTGGTGCCTATCTCAGCTACAATCGGGCGGAAGGCGGGGTACACCCTGGACAAGTCACCAACTCATCACAGGGCCAAGGTTTGACGAGTCCACATTTCAAATTGTTTTTGGAAACTGTGGGTGTTGCGTCCTCCAGAACAAGGAAGAAAATAACCATCCAGACTGAAATAGGCACACAGTTAAAAAGACAGTATCGGTGATGTATGGGGGCGTATTAGTGCCCAAGGCATGGGTACCTTACACATCTGTGAAGGTACCAATAATGATGGAAGGTGCACACAGGTTTTGGAGCAACATATGTTGCCATCCAAGCAATGTTATCATGGACGCCCCTGCTTATTTCAGCAAGAAAATGCCAAGCCATGTGTTACAACAGCATGGCTTCATAGTAAAAGAGTCCGGGTACTAGACTGGCCAGCTTGTAGCCCTGACCTTTAAAATTTGTGGCGCTTTATGAAGTCTAAAATAGCACAGCGGAGACCTTGGACTGATGAACAAATTAAGCTGTACATCAAGCAAGAATGGGAAAGAATTCCACCTGAAAAGCTTCAAAAGTTGGTATCCTCAGTTCCCAAACATTTACTGAGTGTTGTTCGAAGGAAATGTCATGTAACACAGTGGTAAAAATGCCCCCGTGCCAACTTTTTTGCAATGGGTTTTTCTGCCATTAAATTCTCAGTTGATTATTATTTCCCAAAAAAATATGTTTCTCAGTTCGAACAATTAATATCGTGTCTTTGCAGTCTATTCAATTGAATATAAGTTGAAAAGGATTTGAAAATCATTGTATTCTGTTTTTATTTACGAATTACACAACTTGCCAACTTCACTGGTTTTGGGTTTTGTACATTAAGTAGTATGGCAGGTCTTTTTTTTTTCCAATTAAACATCTGTTACCCTTTTTTTTACACTTGTGTCACAATAAGAAAGGTTTCAAAATGTTGATGTTTAAGGCGAATCAACTTCGCATTCCACTTACTTTCTTTGTCATCAAAGTTATTTAAAGTTGCGGGGTTTCCTGTTATTACGTTGTAATGATACAGCGGTTAAGGTATTGTAACACTTGTAAAAACGATTTTAAGATAAAAATGTCTTTAAATGTTAAGGGAACATTTTGTAATGTCGACAGTCTCCATCTGGAACAAGGCATATTTATGTTACAGTGGGGCAAAACAGTATTTAGTCAGCCACCGATTGTGCAAGTTCTCCCACTTAAAATGATGAAAGAGGTCTGTAATTTTCATCGTAGGTACACTTCAACTGTGAGAGACAGAATGTGGAAAAAAAATCCAGGAATTCACATTGTAGGAATTTTAAAGAATTTATTTGTAAATTATGGTGGAAAATAAGTATTTGGTCAACCATTCAAAGCTCTCACTGATGGAAGGAGGTTTCGGCTCAAAATCTCACGATACATGGCCCCATCATGCTTTGGAGCTGTTTTTCTGCTAAGGGGACAGGACGATTGATCCGTGTTAAGGAAAGAATGATTGGGGCCATGTATCATGAGATTTTGAGCCAAAACCTCCTTCCATCAGTGAGAGCTTTGAATGGTTGACCAAATACTTCTTTTCCACCATAATTTACAAATAAATTCTTTAAAATTCCTACAATGTGAATTCCTGGATTTTTTTTCACATTCTGTCTCTCACAGTTGAAGTGTACCTATGATGAAAATTACAGACCTCTGTCACGATTTTAAGTGGGAGAACTTGCACAATCGGTGGCTGACTAAATACTTTTTTGCCCCACTGTACCTATACTTTATTATATTTTTGTAATTAAATTTAAAACTTAATTAAATTTAATTACAAAAAAAATATAATAAAGTATAGGTACAGTGGGGCAAAAATTAAATTTAAAACTGGGCTTCACGGTGGCAGAGGGGTTAGTGCGTCTGCCTCACAATACGAAGTTCCTGCAGTCCTGGGTTCAAATCCAGGCTCGGGATCTTTCTGTGTGGAGTTTGCATGTTCTCCCCGTGAATGCGTGGGTTCCCTCCGGGTACTCCGGCTTCCTCCCACTTCCAAAGACATGCACCTGGGGATAGGTTGATTGGCAACACTAAATTGGCCCTAGTGTGTGAATGTGAGTGTGAATGTTGTCTGTCTATCTGTGTTGGCCCTGCGATGAGGTGGCGACTTGTCCAGGGTGTACCCCGCCTTCCGCCCGATTGTAGCTGAGATAGGCGCCAGCGCCCCCCGCGACCCCGAAAGGGAATAAGCGGTAGAAAATGGATGGATGGATGGAATTTAAAACTACAGTGTCCAAAAATGGTCACAACAAATTCAAAAGCAACACAACAACGATCAGCCACAGCACAAACACTTTTACCCACAACACAAACACATAAAGCCAAAGCACAATTTTTTTAGCCACACTCAGACAACTTTCAGTCACAACACGGTTGCAAAAGCCACAGCCTGATTGTACACAGCAGGATTGCAAAAGCCACTGCAAATGAAAACACCACAACACAAAAAATACAGACACAAAACTATAACTGTCAGTAAGAACCAACCTGCAAAAGCCACAACAGATGCAAATAACACAACAACATGGAGCCATAACACAACAAAGTTCAGCCACAACAAATGGAAACGAAACAACATAACCACATACAACCACAGCACAACAACTTTTATCCACAACATGGTGGCAGAAGCCACGTCAAATGCAAACAATAAAACACAACACAATGAAGCCACAACAGAACTGTACATCACAACAGGATATGCAAACGCCAAAACATAAGCCACGACTTAAAATTATTAAGTAAAGCTAAATGCCACAATACATTATTCAGTGACAAAAACCAAAAACAAAGTGACGGACAAAACAGAAGTGACAGTTGACCGAATTTTGCAGACGAACCGAGCGGCTGAGGCAGAAAGTTGAAAAAGTTTTCATGAACAAAGTTGGAAAAGTAAGTAAAGTAAGCTTTTGTGATCACTGTTCTGAATCGCTGTTACTTTCATTGTGTCTGCCACTTTTGTTGTCGCTTAATGTTGTTGTGTTGTGGATTACATTGGTTGTGCTGTGGCTTTATGCTGTTGTGTTTATGCTTTTTGTGTTGTTGTGACTTCTTACATTTGTTGACACTATCTGAACAACTGTACTAAACAACCCTTCAAAAGAATCAAAAACAATATATGTGTCTGAACCAAGGAAAAACTCATGACTTTAGTTGGATCATCAAGTTTTGATAAAATATCATTCATTAATGTTATACCACTTATCCTGTTCAGGGTAAAACACGTTGGCTAAAGCCTATCATGGCTAACTTCTGATAAGAGGCGGACATGGATTGGTTGCCACAGGTAAGGATGGTTACCAAATTCTGCACTTTGATAGGTACTGACTGAAGTCTGCCATTCACGTAAAATCGAATGGTAGCAATTTTTGATACCTGGATTGCACTTGATGCATATTTGGTTGCAAACTCAAACAAGCGTATTTATAGTGGCCAACAAAAAAAAAAGTCTGATATAAAGTGCTCAATACTTTATTACATAATAAATACCATATACATGCTACTGATTAGCAGTGGCAATTTTACATGGCAATTACAATGCCTCAAAATTAGGTGAGCAAACATACAACTAAGACACACTTTCCAATCAAACAACTCAGTCGCCCAGCAGAATAAAAGCAGTGGTGACCAACCTTTTTGAAACCAAGAGCTACTTCTTAAATAAATTGCCAGAAATAGCCAATTGGCTCAATTTACCTTTAATGATTAAATCTATCCATATATATATATATATATATATATATATATATATATATATATATATAAAGAAAATTGATATTTCTGTCTGTCATTCCTTCGTACATTTTTTTTCCTTTTACGGAAGGTTTTTTGTAGAGAATAAATGATGAAAAAAACACTTAATTGAACAGTTTAAAAGAAGAGAAAACACGAAAAAAAAAAAAAAATTAAATTTTGAAACATAGTTTATCTTCAATTTTGTCTCTTTAAAATTCAAAATGAAGAGAAAAACTAGCTAATTCGAATCTTTTTGAAAAAAAAAAATATTTATGGAACGCTATTAGTAATTTTTCCTGATTAAGATTAATTTTAGAATTTTGATGACATGTTTTGAATAGGTTAAAATCCACTTTGAAATAATATTTAAATTTGATTCTATAGATTTTCTAGATTTGCCAGAATAATTTTTTTGAATTTTAATCATAAATTTGAAGAAATATTTCACAAATATTCTTTGTCGAAAAAACAGAAGCTAAAATGAAGAATTAAATCAAAATGTATTTATTATTCTTCACAATAAGAAGATAAAAAAATTCACTTGAACATTGATTTAAATTCTCAGGAAAGTAGAAGAAGGAATTTAGGTAAAAATGTATATGTGTTTAAAAACCCTAAACTCATTTTTAAGGTTGTATTGTTTCTCTAAAATTGTCTTTCTAAAAGTTATAAGAAGCAAAGTAAAAAAAAAATAAATGCATTTTTTTAAACAAGGGAAAACCAAGTATTTAAAATATTTTCTTGGATTTCTAACTCTATTTGAGTTTTGTCTCTCTTAGAATTAAAAATGTCGTGCAAAGCGAGACAAGCTTGCTAGTAAATAAATAAAATGTAAAAAATAGAGGCAGCTCACTGGTAAGTGCTGCTATTTGAGTTATTTTTAGAACAGGTCAGCGGGCGACTCATCTGGTCCTTATGGGCAACCTGGTGCCCGCGGACACCGCGTTGGTGACCCCTGAATTACAGTATATTACAATTGGGGGTTATATCAACCAAAATGATTCCAGAGTGCACACCCAACGCTGCTGCTCACTGGTCCTCTCACCTCCCAGGGGGTGGAAAAAAGGAATGGGTCAAACGCAGAGGGTAATTTCACCACACCTCATGTGTGTGTGACTATCAGTGGTACTTTAACTTTTAACTTTTTATAAACACTTGGTAGGATTATTGGCAAAGACTATACTTCCTGAATATGGCAACATACCTCGAACAAACTGAAATAAATATACACTTGCAAATGATACTCAGAAGTGGAAGAAAACAAGATACAACAACCAGAAAACACAGTTATCATTATCAGTTCATTGTTAGATATAAAAAGGAGATAGCATTGTGGGCACATATAGACAGATGATCTGAACTGGTTTAATATTCATCCATCGATCCATTTTCTACCGCTTATTCCCTTCGGGGTCGCGGGGGGTGCTGGAGCATATCTCAGCTACAATCGGGCGGAAGGCGCAGTACACCCTGGACAAGGCGCTACCTCATCACAGGGCCACCTGTTTAATATGTGCACACTATTTGTCTTTATAGGTATGGACAGAATCATAAACTTAAACCAACGGAGATATTAAAGTAAAGTAAAGGACCAATGATAGTCACACACACACTAGGTGTAGAGAAATTATTCTCAGCATTTGACCCATCACCCTTGATCACCCCCTGTGAGGTGAGGGGAGCAGTGGGCAGCAGCGGTGGCCACGCCTGGGAGTCATTTTTGATAAATGGAACCCCAATACCAGCCCTTGATGCTGAGTGCCAAGCAGGGAGGCATTTTTATAGTTTTTACAAACCCTGTTTCCATATGAGTTAAGAAATTGTGTTAAATGTAAATATAAACGGAATACAATGATTTGCAAATCATTTTCAACCCATATTCAGTTGAATATGCTACAAAGACAACATGTTTGATGTTAAAACTGATTAACATTTTTTTTTTGCAAATAATCATTAACTTTAGAATTTGATGCCAGCAACACGTGACAAAGAAGTTGGGAAAGGTGGCAAAAAATACTGATAAAGTTGAGGAATGCTCATCAAACACTTATTTGGAACATCCCACAGGTGTGCAGGCTGATTGGGAACAGGTGGGTGCCATGATTGGGTATAAAAGCAGCTTCCATGAAATGCTAAGTAATTCACAAACAAGGATGGGGCGAGGGTCAAATTGTGAGCAAATTGTCAAAAAGTTTTAGAACAACTTTTCTCAACAAGCTTTTGCGATGAATTTAGGGATTTTACCATCTACGGTCCGTAAAATCATCAAAAGGTTCAGAGAATCTGGAGAAATCACTGCACGTAAGTGATGATATTACGGACCTTTGACCCCCCCAGGCGGTACTGCATCAAAAACCCGACATCAGTGTGTAAAGGATATCACCACATGGGCTGAGGAACTCTTCATAAAACCACTGTCAGTAACTAAAGGTGGTCGCTACATCTGTAAGTGCAAGTTAAAACTCTACTGTCCAAAGAGAAAGCGATTAAAAAACAACACCAAGGAACGCCGCCGACTTCGCTGGGCCCGAGCTCATCTAAGATGGACTGATGCAAAGTGGAAAAGTGTTTTGTGGTCTGACGAGTCCACATTTCAAACTATATTTGGAAACTGTGGACCTGGTGTCCTCCGGAACAAAGAGGAAAATAACCATCCGGATTGTTATAGGCGCACAGTTGAAAAGCCAGCATCTGTGATGGTATGGGGGTGCATTAGTGCCCAAGGCATGGGTAACTTACACATCTGTGAAGGGACCATTAATGCTGAATGGTCCATACAGGTTTTGGAGCAACATATGTTGTCATCCAAGCAACGTTATCATGGACGCCCCTGCTTATTTCAGCAAAACAATGCCAGTCACGTGTTACAACAGAGTGGCTTCGTAATAAAAGAGTGCGGGTACTTTCCTGGCCCGCCTGCAGTCCAGACATGTCTCCCATCGAAAATGTGTGGCGCATTATGAAGCGTAAAATACGACAACAAGACCCTGGACTGTTGAACATCTTAAGCTGCACATCAAGCAAGAATGGTAAAGAATTCCACTTTCAAAGCTTCAACAATTAGTTTCCTCAGATCCCAAACGTTTATTGAGTGTTGTTAAAAGAATATTTGATTTAACAAAGTGCCGAACATGCCCTTTCCCAACTACTTTGGCACGTGTTGCAGCCATGAAATTCTAAGTTAATTATTATTTGCAAAAAAAAATAAAAAGTTTATGAGTTTGAACATCAAACATCATGTCTTTGTAGTGCATTCAATTGAATAAGGGTTGAAAAGGATCTGCAAATCATTGTATTCCGTTTATATTTACGGGGGTTTGTAAAAGTCAACCTCCAAAATAGTACACGTTCTACTAATTGCAGTACCTTTATTTTGCATGCAATGCCACAAACTAATAATAATAATGGCAAAGAGAGGTTGAATAAATAAATATGCTAATCACGGGGCAACATAGTGGAGGTAAAACAATCTCTCAGTATTTCGGTCAACATGCTCCTATTCAATAGCACTCCCCCCCAATCTATTATTCACTGCTGGGGGGATTCCATTGAAGGGACAGGTGCAGCTATGCAACCCCCACTGAAAGGCACAATCCACTGTGTAAACTCGCACGTGCACACATCAAATCAAACAATATATAATACACACTAGCCGATGTTCAAGCGCCATCCACGGGCGATGTGGTGTGCATTGTTTGTTCGGAGCGGTGGTGGCTGCTGCTGCACACTCAGGTATCCTAAAGTGATGACACCTGGGGTTATTCAGGCCTAAATGGCAGCTCCGGCTCCACAGCGATGGCTACACAAAGTGCCTGCGTGAGCACGGCAGGGGCTAATGCGCCTGTGCGTACAATGCGGTCGCCCGACTACAAAGGACAGGTGTGTGCGTGTCCCAAAATGGTCCCCCCGTCGTCTGTGGCCTCGCCGAGTGGCAGGCCCCGTCCATTAGCCGCAATTTACCGGGATGATCAGAGTGCTTGAAGCGGGCCACATCAAACAAGGTTTTGGAGAATCCCAGGTGCCCGATGCAAACGCAGGCATCAGCAATAAGCGAGCACCACTTACATACCCTGATGTATTCTGTGAGGGAAATGAAGATGTTCCCCTTTTGTTGTGCGGCAGACGGGATTGTTACGAAGTTCACATGGTGTCTGCTTGATTACAGCAGCGAGGGCAATTATGTCCCGGAGATGCATAATAAATATTTCACTCATAGGGATGATAGTGCTGTTATGGTAACGTAATCATGGACAGAGAAAAATATCATTTTAAAGACCTACTGAAACCCACTACTACCCACCACGCAGTCTGATAGTTTATATATCAATGATGAAATATTAACATTGCAACACATGCCAATACGGCCTTTTTAGTTTACTAAATTGCAATTTTAAATTTCCCGGGAGTTTCGTCTTGAAAACGTCGCGGAATGATGACGTATACGTGACGTCACAGACTGTAAGGAAATATTAGCGCTGCAAGCACACAACGCTAAAAGTCGTCTGCTTTAACCGCATAATTACACAGTATTTTGGAGATCTGTGTTGCTGAATCTTTTGCAATTTGTTCAATTAATAATGGAGAAGTCAAAGTAGAAAGATGGAGTTTGGAAGCTTTAGCCTTTAACCGCACAAACACACGGTGATTCCTTGTTTAAAATTTCCGGAGGTGAAGCTTTCCTATGGATCAGAGCGGTTAAGCAAACATGGACGATTGTAACTGAGATAGGCACAAGCGCCCCCCGCCACCCCAAAAGTGAATAAGCGGTAGAAAATGGATGGATGGATGGATCCCGACTAAATGTCAACCAGCAGTTTTCGGTGAGAAAATTGTGGTAAAAAGTCGCCACTTACCTGAGATCAGCTGAGCTTGTGCCGTCCATACAGCTGCCGTCGACTTCCCTCAGACACTGGCCTCAAGACACCCGTGGACACACACTTCTCCGACTATCAGGTACTATTTAATCGCACTAAAACACTGGCAACACAATAGAAAGATAAGGGATTTCCCAGAATTATCCTAGTAAATGTGTCTAAAAACATTTGAATCTGTCCCAATGCAATCGCCTTATTTTTTTTTTTTACTTTATTTTTTTTTTTTCTAGCCCTTGCTATCAATATCCTCAAACACAAATCTTTCATCCTCGCTCAAATTAATGGGGAAATTGTCATTTTCTTGGTCCGAATAGCTCTTTTTGTTGGAGGCTCCCATTAAAAACAATGTGAGGATGTGATGACACATCAACGGGTGACGTCATCATCTGCGACTTTCGGTAAAGGCAGGGCTTTTTTGTATGCGACCAAAAGTTGCGAACTTTATCGTCGATGTTCTCGACTAAATCCTTTCAGCAAAAATATGGCAATATCGCGAAATAATCAAGTATGACACATAAAATGGACCTGCTATCCCCGTTTAAATAAGAAAATCTCATTTCAGTAGGCCTTTAAGTACAAAGGCGAAGCATAGTCTCTGATCTTTGTACTGCGCATTATGTCTTTGTCTGCATGACAATCAAAAATGTTGAGTTTAAATTCAAATACATTTGTCAGTGCGGATGAGAATGTGGAACGGGATTTGTGTGGCAGCACTTGCCGCGGTTTAACTGACACATGAAACGTAACGAATTGGGGCGGGGTGCACTATCCACTTCAGCCACCATATGGCAGTTGAATATCTTAAAATGTGTTTTGTGGCCATTGCAACTTTGACCGCAGCGTCAGTTGCTATGTATAGTGGCGCTTTGCATCATTTTTAGCAGACTTTGCATTAGTTGATTGGCAACACTAAATTGGCCCTAGTGTGTGAATGCGAGTGGGAATGCTTTCTGTCTGTGTTGGCCTGCGATGAGGTGGCGCCTTCCGCCCGAATGCAGCTGAGATAGGCTCCAGCATCCCCGCGTCCCCGAACGGGAAAAGCATTAGAAAATGGATGGATGGATGGCGGCATGGCGTAGTGGGTAGAGCGGCCGGCCAGAAACCTTAGGGTTGCAAGTTCGCTTCCCACCTATTGACAGCCAAAAAATCGCTGCCGTTGTGTCCTTGGGCAGGACACTTCACCCTTGCCCCCGGTGCTGCTCACACTGGTGAATGAATGATGAATGAATGATAGGTGGTGGTCGGAGGGGCCGGGCCGTAGGCACAAACTGGCAGCCACGCTTCTCCCCAGGGCAGCTGTGGCTACTGATGTAGCTTACCACCACCAGGTGTGAATGAATGATGAGTCCCACTTCTCTGTGAGCGCTTTGAGTGTCTAGAAAAGCGCGATATAAATCTAAGTTATTATTATTGCAAAAAAAATATCGTTTTTTTCGGAGTATACGTCGTTCCGGAGTATAAGTTGCGCCTGCCGAAAATGCATAATAAAGAAGGAAGAAAAACATATACAAGTCGCACTGGAGTATAAGTCGCATTTTTTGGGGGAATGTATTTGATAAAACCCGACACCAAGAATAGACATTCGAAAGGCAATTTAAAATACATAAAGGAATAGTGAACAGCATGTTATGATCCGATGCCCGGATCATTCCATATGCTTGTTTTTGTTACCATTTTGTTATCACACTGTTCCTGTTTTGTTCTGTCACCATGGTAGCTTATTAGTTCACCTGCCCCATGCTTTCTACGCACAACTGTTTTCTACTGATTACTGCCGTATTTAAGACTGCCCCTTTTGTTAGTTCATTCTCGGATCCTAATTTGCTTTCACGCAACAGATGACGACTTGCTTTCCATGTTAATACTCGCTAGCTCTCGTGCTGCGTTTCGTTTTTCCCTAGCTTTCATGCTAGTCGTTTTTGTTTTCCCTTTTTGTGCCTTTGTGCCAAGTTTAGTCTTTCTGTTTGTTTCCCTAGCTCCCATGCTAGCTCCTTTTGTTTGTCTATTCTGCATAGCAACAGTATTTTTGTCCTAGCCTGTTTTATTAGTTTAATAAATACTTATTCCTTACCTTACGCTGTGTTCTTGTCCGACGCATCCCTGGAAGAACATATCCCACACAAGTCTCACAGTAGGCTGAATAAGTGTACGTTATATGACGCATAAATAAACAACTGAGAAGGTGCCTGGTATGTTAACATAACATATTATGGTAAGAGTCATTCAAATAACTATAACATATAGAACATGCTATACGTTTACCGAACCATCTGTGACCCCTAATTGCTAAATCCGATGAAATCTTATATGTCTAGTCTCTTACGTAAATGAGTGAAATAATATTATTTGATATTTTACAGTAATGTGTTAATCATTTCACACATAAGTCGCTCCTGAGTATTAGTCGCACCCCAGGCCAAACTATAAAAAAAACTGCGACTTATAGTCCGAAAAATACGGTAACCCCCTAGCTTGCGCTCATGCAAGATCCACCCAGGAATGAGGCGATATGAACCCCTTCCCTCCTGTAACACCTTTGTTTAATTACGGAGATGCTAATTTATTCAATAAATATTGAACTATTTAGTTTCTAAAGTGCTGGAAAAATGTGTTTGTACAAGATTTTTTTTAAACACTTATTTTGTTTATTTATTAGTATGGCATCAGAGAAGAAAATGTTTACATAAATGAACCTGCCACAAGTTGTTATTTTATTGCACCGATTTAGATCTTTAAAACATGTCCTTTAATCATATTATTAGATTTAATTAGGTCATGTTTAATTGATTACAATTCTTTTAACAAAATCGAATATGCTATCTACAAAAGCGAATAATATATATTTAGTTTAATAATCACAATTCTGAAAGAGCTAAATTAATCTCTGGGAATCCTCAAGGTGCCATTTTGGGACCAAGGTTTCTCATTGTCATCCCAATGGGTTGAAGTTTTTCTTGCCCTGATGTGGGATCTGAGCCGAGGATGTTGTTGTGGCTTTTGCAGCCCTTTGAGACACTTGTGATCTAGGGCTATGTAAGTAAACTTTGATTGACTGATTGACCTATTTTATTTCTAAAGTAAATAAATTATTTAAAAAAATGTTTGGACCAATGTACTGCCTCTTATGTTTGCCGATGATACCTACAGTATCCTCTTGTCAGATTGTTTGAACAATCTACCTCTAAGACCAGACCTGACCAAGTTTTTGAGCATTAATTTATGCTGAATACTTGCATGGAGGCGAAACGTCTTCTGAGACAAATTGAACAGTCCAGTTGCGATCGATTGAATGCCTTGAGAATACAATGACCTGGATTGATGACAACATCCATGGACCAGTGTCCTTGCGGAGAGACGCACCCGACGTGCCAACAGCGGGCTGAGAGAGGCAGCGGTCCTGGCCAAGATGGAGGCCAGGAGGCGGGTCATGCAGCAGAGAGGAGAGGCATGATGCACTTGGAGCAGCAATCAGAGTCTGGTGCGTACACCACACACCTGTGCTCAATCTCTGCATCTTGTGCTGCAGTATGAAAAGGGCGAGGGAGGAACGATCGTGGCAGAAGAAGGAGAAGGAACACGCGACAACAACCACCACGAGAGCGACGAACGAGAGCCGGAAGACGATGAGCCCCCGCAACAGACGCGCATACCGGCCACCGAAAGGTGCACAGCGGCAGCAAGCATGAAAAGCCCGCACACTACAAAGTGGCGCGACAGAAAGGCAAGACGACTTAATGGTTATTGAAATAATACACGCAAGTCAAACCTGCTATGACGTGTTCTGTAATGATCGGCACTGCAACCCACACGCGGATGGAAGGAAGTCCGTCACAGTCCTTATTAAAACTTTAAAACGTTAAAGTACCACTGATAGTCACAAACACACTAGGTGTTGTAAAATTGCCCTTTGCACTTGATCCATCCCCTTGTTCCACCACCTGAGAGATGAGGGGAGCAGTGAGCAGCAGCGGTGGCCGCGCTCAGGAATAATTTTGGTGACATAACCCCCAATTCCAACCCTTCGTGCTGAGTGCCAAGAAGGGAAGTAATGGGTCTCATTTTTATAGTCTTTGGTATGAACTCAGGACCTACTGATTTATTTTACCATGAACTGATTAACGTGGACCCCGACCGACTTAAACAAGTTGAAAAACGTATTCGGGTCTTACCATTTACTGGTTAATTGTACGGAATATGTACTGTACTTTGCAATCTACTAATAAAAGTTTTAATCAGGGCGGACACTTTAACCACAAGACCACTGAGCAGGACTTATTGGTTCTAACAATAATTATGTTGAGACTACCTATTAATTATTAGACTATGTAATCTGTGTCCCGCAATGTATTACAGAAAAGTAGAAGCAAGGACACCATATCCAAAGTTACCATGTTGATTTATGACCCTGTGATGACTCTTCAGGGTCTCACCCAGACGAGGAAGAGAGATGACAAAGTTTTCTCCACTAAGGTCACGGTAACGCCTGCAGCTAGCGTACTCTAAAACTCATCACAAACCTCACTTCTACTAATGCATCAAGTTCTTTTGGGAAAAGCGAGTGGCCGCGGGCCCCCAAAAGACTTTGACAAAGATGCAAAACCACATGCGCGTTGACGTAAGCCAACTGAGGTGAAATCTTCGGTATGAGGATTCTGAAATGTCTAAAAAAAATTAACAAAAAAGTAAGTAAATTGTGCTGTCAAATGTTTACAATTTGGTTTGCAGTAGATTAATTTACATTGATTCATTTTAATCTATGGTCTATTAATCCTGTTTCATATTGCCTGAGCAAAGAGACTAAAAAGAGAAGGGGAATATAAATGCACCTACCATGTTTATTAAAAACCTTTAATATCTTGTTAAAGGGGACCATGCACCTCTTTTGTAACTTATGAATTTTGTTACGATGTTGGATACTCGTACCACAATGCCGAAGCTTCATATCGTAAGGTTTACACATTTGGGGGGTAGACTGTGTATATTTTAGATTAAAATGACTGTGAACTCTGTTTTTTTCAACAGTGGGTCATTTGCATACTTGCCAACCTCCGATTTCGGGAGGTTGGGGGCGGGGGGCGTGATCGGGGGTTGGGCGAGGGGCGTTGTTGGGGGCGTGGTTAAGAGGGGAAGAGTATATTTATCGCTATCCATCCATCCATTTTCTCACCGCTTATTCCCTTTGGGATCGCAGAGGGCGCTGGTGCCTATCGTGCTACAATCTGGCGGAAGGTGGGTACACCCTGGACAAATTGCCACTTCATCGCAGTATGTGTAGACATTTTTATTTATAATTTAATCACTTGTTTATTTTTCAACAGGTTTTTAGTTATTTTTATATCTTTTTTTCCAAATAGTTCAAGAAAGACCACTACAAATGAGCAATATTTTACACTTTTATACAATTTAATAAATCAGAAACTGATGACATAGTGCCGTATTTTACTTCTTTATCTTTTTTTTTTTCAACCAAAAATGCTTTGCTCTGATTAGGGGGTACTTGAATTAAAAAAAAAATGGTTCACAGCGGGTACATCTCTGAAAAAAGTTTGAGAACCACTGCTCTAAAGGCCGTAGATGTTATTGTCACATATGCATGCACAGTAGATGGCAGTATTGTCCTGTTTATGAGTGTAACAACATTGCTGTTTACGGCAGACAAACTGCTTTACGGCAGAAGAAAACATGACTGCTGTTGAAGTGTGTTGTTGCCGCGCTGGGAGGACGATAATGAAACTGCCTAACAATAAACCCACATAAGAAACCAAGAACTCGCCCTTGATCATTTTACAGTTATAATGTCACTGGGCAGGCACTCTGTTTATATTTTTGGAAAGCGGACGTGAAAACAGGCTGTCGACACGATACTTGGGTCCGCATGGAGTTGGAGGGGGCGTGGCCTCCAGCTCCGCTTGAATTTCAGGAGATATTCGGGAGAACATTTTTCCCTGGAGGTTTTCGGAAGAGCCGCTGAATTTCGGGAGTCTCCCGGAAAATCCGGGAGGGTTGGCAAGTATGGTCATTTGTGACATCAGATTGATGGACGTACATATGTGGGCATACTAGTAGTATCTTTTGTTGACTAGCTTCCTGCCCGTCTGCTGTTAATCCTTCTTGTTTCATGCCCTCCCGCCTGCTCTTGTGTCTATATGGTAAATACTTTCAAGTACAGTATATATGCATCCAACATTTTAAAGGGCAGTTTTGTCAACACGGACCAGTAAATAACAAAAAAAAAGGATTAGCCACTAAATCCCATTTAAAAGCAACATTACTATTTGGTTTGGGGAAACAAATCAAAAGGTAAGATCAGAGGTGGGTGGAGAAGCCAAACATTGTACTAAAGCAAGACTACCTTTACTTTTACAAACCCTGTTTCCGTATGAGTTGGGAAATTGTGTTAGATGTAAATATAAACGGAATAAAATGATTTGCAAATACTTTTCAACCCATATTCAATTGAATGCACTACAAAGACAAGATATTTGATGTTCGAACTCATAATTGTTTTTATTTATTTTGCAAATAATAATTAACTTAGAAGATCATGACTGCAACACGTGCCAAAGTAGTTGGGAAAGGGCATGTTCACCACTGTGCTACATCACCTTTTATTTTAACAACACTCATTAAACGTTTGGGAACTGAGCATTTTTTGGGAAGCTGTTTTTATACCCAATCATGGCACCCACCTGTTCACAATTAGCCTGCACACCGTCCTTTGGGATTTTCCAAATAAGTGTTTGATGAGCATTCCTCAATTTTATCAGAATTTATTGCCACGTTTCCCAACTTCTTTGTCACGTATTGCTGGCATTAAATTCTAAAGTTAATGATTATTTGCAAATAAAAAAATGTTTATCAGTTTGAACATCAAGTATGTTCCCATATTCAACTGAATATGGGTTGAAAAGGATTTGCAAATCATTGTATTCCGTTTATTTTTACATCTAACACAATTTCCCAACTCATACGGAAACGGGGTTTGTAGGATACAATCACTCAAGTAAAAGTAAAACGTAGTCATCCAAATAATTACTTGCGTAAGACTAAGTATGTACTCGGGGAAAAAAGCTGCTCAGGTATTTGGTAACAGGTGAGTAATTTTTTATTTATTCAGTAGCTATTTTTTAATGGTTCTTGAACTTCAACCGTAGTTGGTGTGTGTGTGTCTTTATGTGTGCATGTGTGTGTGTGTGTGTGCATGTGTGTTGTAGTTAGAATTGGAATTCTTGTAGGCTTGAAGGTGAGCATTCCTACGGACAAAAAAGGCGGTGATCATATAAATCAGGGGTGTCCAAACTACAGCCTGCATGCCAAGTGCGGTCTACCAGCCTCTTCAGTCTGGCTCTCAAGAAGTCCCAAGTTAGATAAACAAGTCTGGCCCTGGGTATATATTGAGTTTAATTTTAAATGTTGCTACCCTACATATATGTATACACATACAAAATGTACACCAATGCATACACTACATATTATCTAGACCAGGGGTCGGCAATGTGGCTCTTTGACCACTCTGGTGTGGCTCAGCTGTAAACTTGCCGACATTGCCGAATTTACCGGGAGATTTCTGACCTCAGTGCTTTTCCCTAAAATTGTCTGAGGTTTGCATACTGCGATTTACACTCGGACAGCAACATTGAGGGCGGGCCATGATGGCAATACCTATAACATATTCTAATACATGTAGTTGTGTCCGCTGTTATAAAACACTATGTGCTGCCGGCCGGTCACGTATTGTGTGAAACCTCTTTTAAAACTCTGAAGCATACTTGTTCAACAGCCATGCAGGTTACACTGAGGGTCGTGATATAAACAACTTTAACATTCTTACTAATATGTGCCACACTGTGAACCTACACCAAACAAGAATGACAAATACATTTCGGGAAAACATCCACACGGTAACACAACATAAACACAACATAACAAATACTCAGAATCCCATGCAACCCTGACTCTTCCAAGTTACATTATACACTCCGCTAGCACCAAACCCTGCCCCCCCAACCCAGCCAACCTCAACAGACGCAGGAGGGGGCGGGTGGGGTGGTACTAGCGGGGTGTATAATTTAGCCTGGAAGAGCAAGGGTTGCATGGGATTCTGGGTATTTGTTATGTTGTGTTTATGTTGTGTTACAGTGCGGATGTTTTCCCGAAATGTATGTGTCATTCTTGTTTGGTGTGGGTTCACAGTGTGGCGCATATTTGTAACAGTGTTAAAATTGTTTAAACCGGCACCCTCAGTGTGACCTGTGTGGCTGTTGAACCAGAATGCCTTGCAGTCGCATGTGTGCGTGACCTGGTTGGTTAGCTGTTTGCACAAGTTTTGGAGGGCACTAAAAACAGTGTCATCGTAGCACGCCCTTATTTCTGTTGATTGGCTTATACTCAGCAGATGTCCGAGGGAATAGTCACTCTGTAACCCGCGAGTCTCCCGGAAAAATCGGGAGGAATTCTATGCATGATGTTAATAAAGGGCATTCATATAAAACTCACTGGCCGCACTAACATCAAATCCTCATATTTAATTGCGGGCTGCGTGTTTGAAACCCCTGGTTTATACATAGCACAATGCAAAAAAAAAACTCTGTATGCAGAGTTATTTCATTATAAATTTCAAGAGTCTTGTGGCTCCCATTATTTTCTTTATTTTGTGAAACGGGTCAAAATGTATTTTTGAGTGGTAAAGTTTGCCCAACCCTGATCTAGACTATTAGGAAGTGTGTTAAATGTAGATGAGTTTTTTCAGACATACATTTCTACATAATAATGTGGATAAAAAAGTAGCGTAATGAGTGTGGAATATACTTTGTCAGTCGACAGTTTTTCCATGTTTTTTTTTTCGTACTTAAATTTCTCATTGGCTAGCGTGCTGTATTCCATATTGACTTGTTTTTGTTCTTCAGCCTGTCATTAACCAATCAACTGCTAATTTGCACATGCTCGACGGTAACACGACATGGACAAACTGCCCGAAATAAGTTGCCAAAGTCGTTTGAGGGATTTATGTCATACTGCGCTATAAGGTGGGTTAATTCTGTTAAGGTTTTTAAAATTAGTTTGCACCGATGTGTTCATTTCGACAATCTTATAAATGCCAAACATAAAACCCCGTACACCAATTTTATACTCACAAACATCTCTTTGACCTTTTCCAAATGGTTTCTCAAAGTTTTATTGAAATTGGTTTAGTAGTTTTTCAGTCAACCTGCTAAAAAACAAACAGCAATGAATGCAAAACGTCCTTGGCAGCACTCATGAATAAAGAAGGCATAAAAGGAAGATACCGGGTCTCATGTGTTCAGCATCCCGTTTCAAAAGACTCCATTTAGCACAGCAAGTGGACATGAATTCAGTTCGTTGAGGAGAAGCTTCTGCAAATACTGAATACAACTTTATTGAAGCATCTTTCTATCAAACATCCTCTACCTTGGCCTCCAAGTCAAGGTTTGCCTGTAAATATGGTAAATAGTGTTTTCCACAAATGTCCATGTTTTATAGTCAAATTCATACCGTGTCAAAGTCAAAGACCGCTTTTCCACTGCATTCAATAAGATTCCTATCACCTTTTGAACCACACTGCATGTGGTGTCCATCCAATTACTGTTATTCCACTGTATTTAAGTCGGTCCTTTAGTTTGTTACTCAGAGTTTTACGCACATCCCTGTCAAGGACATGTGGTCAAATGCTGGATGGCTTAATCCACACAGTTAGGGTATCTATGGTGAAACTGACAAATCTTCATACAGTCATTTTGCAATATTCAGTCTTTGAGGAAAAAGTATTTATCAACAATTTGGGGCGAGGAGGTGAAACGTCATATGTTTTCCTTATTAGTATTATAAACATTAGATTTATATACATAACTATGTTGTGAGGCCTCAACCAGGCAATTAACTGGGGCACAGAATGTTCATTAGGAGTTATGGCGTTTATTAGGTGGGTCTTAATTTGTGCAAATGCATTTTTGAAATTGTGACATGGGTGTCAAATTTAACGAGTGAACTCACGTGGTTAATCAGAAAATACCGAATTAATCCTCAATCAATGTTTATTTATATAGCCCTAAATCACAAGTGTCTTAAAGGGCTGCACAAACCACAGAGCCCACATAAGGGCAAGGAAAAACTCACCCTAGTGGGACGTCGGTGACAGTGATTATGAGAAACCTTGGAGAGGACCGCATGTGTAGGCAACCCCCTCCCCCACCCCACACAATTTATTTGGGCCTAGTATTGTCCTTTATCTTAACTCCAGATGGTAAACTAAAAGGCGATACGGGACATTATGTGCAAATATGAGAGAGAAGACTCCAAATTTCACTTTAAAATTCACCCCTCAGGAACTTAGGTAATTTGCCTGTATTGCAGTAATGAATTATATTATCCTAGCACAAGTTCAAAGTCCCTTGTAGAGGCAAAACACACTTTTTGAGGGAGCCACTGGCAAGAACCCTACTTGTAGATCATGGGTGTCAAACTCTGGCCCGCGGGCCAAATTTATCCCGCCGTGTAATTTAATTTGGCCCTTGAGGCAATATCCCATTAACATTAGAGCTGGCCCGCCGCTGTAACACCGCATTCACCGCTAATACTCTTACATGCCAACCCTCCCGATTTTCCCGGGAGAATCCCGAAGTTCAGTGCCCCTCCCGAATTTCATCTGGGACAACAATATTTGGGGTGGGCTTTAAGGGCACTGCCTTTGGCGTTCTCTACAACCTGTCTCCACGTCTGCTTTTCCTCCATACAAACAGCGTGCCGGCCCAGTCACATAATATATGTGGCTTATACACACACACACAAGTGAATGCAAGCATACTTGGTCAACAGCCATACAGGTCACACTGAGAGTGGCCGTATAAACAACTTTAACACTGTTACAAATATGCGCCACACTGTGAACCCACACCAAACAAGAATGACACATTTCGGGAGAACATCCGCACCGTAACACAACATAAACACAACAGAACAAATACCCAGAACGCCTTGCAGCACTAACTCTTCCGGGACGCTACAATATACACCCCCCGCTATCACCAAACCCCGTCCACCTCAAACCCACCGCCGAAAACAGGCATTACATTTTTATTTAAATTTTATTTGATACGCCATTGATATTTTTTAAGTATTATTATTATTTGAAACTTGATTTTGCATGTCACTATAAAGTTATATAAGCCTTGCTTGTTCAACATTCAATGCAAAACTTGTTTGGGTCCCTATTAACAGGTTAAAAGGTTAATTTGTTCAACCTCGGCCCGCGGCTTTGTTCGGTTTTAAATTTTGGCCCACTCTCTATTTGAGTTTGACACCCCTGTCGTAGATCGACAACAAGCAGTGGACGACAAATGACACTAGTAGAGTATACCTGTGGGAATTTTGTAAACAAAAGAACCACAGGTAAGTTTACTTTTGTAGATTTTGTGATTAATCGTGACTAATTCAAATCCAAAAGTGTGAATAATATAATTTCTAAAAAAGCATACATTTTGAGACGGTTCAAACACCTGATGCCACACACTCTGCTGTGCGCTCAGCTTAGCGCGCCTCTGGACACGGCCACGGGCGTTCCTATCTTTCCGCGGCCACGCCCCCGCGCAGCTGCATTTACTCTGCAATCGACACACCTGACACTGATGAAGACTTCACTGCCTTCTTGAGCCAGCGTGTCCTGCGTTCCAGGGCCAGAACGTAGCTACTTGTACCAGTAGAGTAAGCTGTATATGTCTCTAGCTCTCTTACCCCTCCTCTGTGCTCATTGTGTCTTGTCCTTTGTCGTCATCCCACAGCTCCTCTTTGTTTCATGGTTTCGAGCTGTGTGTCTCGTCTCCCCGGATTCCCTAAACTAAACCGGCCGTATTGGCATGTGTTCCAATGTGTTGCAATGTTAATATTGCGTGGTCGGTAGTAGTGGGTTTCAGTAGGCCTTTAAACACCCCATTATGTCTCACAAATATGAGGCAGAGTCTTCCTGTGGCAGTGCAGGAAGAAAAAGTGAAGTGAAATTAGACAATGTAAAATGCTCAGTGGAGAAATTAACTTTGGGGTCATGCTCGGTCCAAGCTGCTCAAAGGATGGAGATGGTATCTTTGAACAAGTTGAACGATCTTTTACTATAAAGTCAATATTACTGAGACTTCTTCATCCCAATAAGCCTGTCTCTTTGCCCATTCCAGTGTGCAAGCCAACTATAATGATACAAGTAAGGGTATGAGTGTTGCGTTTAATTCTTCTATTTCATTTGTTATTAACTGTATTTTCTTTGTACTTCACGGGTTATGTGTACTGTAAGTAACTATGATGTTAGTTTACCTATAGGTACTGCTTTACACTCAAACTTAACTTACTGTACATCACAGTTGTAAATTTCTAGGGCCTACATTCCTAAATTGGGGTACGCGTAACTACTGAAACAGCAACCTATCATTTCTAACAGGCAAATTCCCGGACAAAATGAAAATTGCGAAAGTCCTACCAATTTATAAGAAGGGGGACATACACCATTTTACCAACTACAGACCTGTTTCGCTTCTTCCACAACCCTCCAAAATCACAGAAAAACTATTCAATAACCGATTAGATAGATGTAACAACAAAAGTGGAACGCTCCTGGAGATCCAATATGGATTCCAATCAAATATCGCAACATCGATAGAATTAATTAAAATAGCAAAGGAAATTACCGATGCAATAGATGGTAAAGAATGTGCGCTCTGCAGTATTCATGGTCTTAACAAAAACATTTGACACAATTAATCATGATATTTTAATAAAATAATTAGAACGCTATGGCATCAGAAAGTTGGTCTTGAACTGGGTAAGAAGCTACTTAACCCACAGGAAGCAAAGTCGTGAAGATAGGTAAAAATATGTCAAGACAGCTAGATATATTCAAATGTTTGTATTGTGGTGTACCTCAGGGATCAATACTGGAACAATATTGTTTAATCTTTATATAAACAACATTTGATAAGATACAAAGGACTTAAAGATAGTTTTATTTGCAGACGACATAACTGCTTTCTTTTCTGAAGAGAACACACAGAAGCTAATACAAATAATAACAGAACAAATTTAAAGGATGGTTTAACAAATACAGACTACTTTTGAATCCCAGTAAAACTAAAATAATTATATTTTGGTAACAGTAGAAAATAGCATCGTACACAAATACAAACGGACGGAATGGACATTAAAAGGGTAAAATAAACTAAATTTTTGGGAGTAGTAATAGATGATAAAATGAACTGGAAATCTCATGTAAAAAATATACAACATAAGGTGGCAAGAAGCAAGGAGTGTTTAATTTTTGAAGATGTCGTTTGTATTGTGTATTATTGGCTCAGTTGGTGCGTCTGTGCCAGCAACTTGAGAGTTCCAGGTTTAATTCCCGATTACGTCATCATAGCCACTGGTGTTGTGTCCTTCATCAATCAATCAATCGATGTTTACTTATTTAGCCCTAAATCACTAGTGTCTCAAAGGGCTGCACAAACCACAACACAAACCGCTACGACATCCTCGGTAGGCACACATACAAGTGCTGTTCATATTATTAGAATATCATGAAAAAGTTGATTTATTTCAGTTATTATATTCAGAACGTGAAACTTACATATTATATCAATTCGATACACACATAGTGATATATTTGAAATGTTTATTTCTTAAAATTTTGATGATTAGTACTGACAATTACTAAAAATCCCAAATTCAGTATATCAGAAAATTTGAATATTAGCTACGACTAGTACCAAAAAATATTTTTTAGAAATGTGGGCCAACTGAAAAGTATGAACATGGAAAGTTTCAGCATGTACGGCAATCAATACTTAGTTGCAGCTCCTTTTGCCTGAATTGCTGCAGCAATACAGCGTGACATGGAGTCGACCAGTCTGTTGTACTCCTCAGGTGTTATGAGAGCCCAGGTTGCTTTAATAGTGGCCTGCAGTTCTTCAGCATTGTTGGGTCTGGCATCTCGCATCTTCAGCTTCACAATACCCCTTGGGTTTTCTATGGGATTAAGGTCAGGTGAGTTTGCAGGCCAATCAAGAACAGGGATACCATGGTCCTTAAACCAGGTACTGGTAGATTTGGCACTGTGTGCAGGTGCCAAGTCATGTTGGAAAAGGAAATCTTCACCTCCATAAAATTGGTCCGCAGCAGGCAGCATAAAGTGTTCTAAAACTTCCTGGTAGACTGCTGCATTGACCCTAGACCTCAGGAAACACAGTGGACCAACACCAGCAGATGACATGGCACCCCAGACCATTACCGATTGTGGAAATTTGTTACTGGACTTCAGGCAACGTGGATTCTGTGCCTCTCCTGTCTTCCTCCAGACTCTGGGAAACTTGATTTCCAAAGGAGATACAAAATTTACTTTCATCTGAAAACATAACTTTGGACCCCTCAGCAGCAGTCCAGTCCTTTTTGTCTTGAGCCCAGGTGAGACGCTTTTGACGTTGTCTCTTATTCAAGAGTGGCTTTACACAAGGAATGCGACAGCTGAAGCCCATATCTTGCACTGACTCCAGCTGCAGTCCACTCTGTGAATCTCCCCTACATTTTTGAATCGGTTTTGTTTGACAATCCTCTCCAGGGCGCGGTTATCCCTCTTTCTTGTATAATTTTTTCTACCACATCTTTGTCTTCCCTTCGCCTCTCTATTAATGTGCTTGGACACGGAGCTCTGGGAACATCCAACCTCTTTGGCAATGACCTTTTGTGTCTTGCACTCATTCTTTAAAGTATCAATAGTCATCTTTTGGACAGTTGTCAAGTCAGCAGTCTTCCCCATGATTGTGTGTCATAAAGAATCAAAACGAGAGACCATTTAAAGGCTTTTCCAGGTGTTTTGAGTTAGTTAGCTAATTAGAGTGTGGCACCAGGTGTCTTCAATATCTGACCTTTTCACCATATTCTAATTTTCTGAGATGTTGAATTTAGGGTTTTCATTGGTTGTCAGCTATAATCATCTCCTTTTTGGCAAAAAAAACTCTTGAAAAGTATCAGTCTGTTTGGAATGAATGTATACATTCTACAACTTTGACTTTTTAAATGGAATTAATGAAATAAATCAACTGTTTCATGATATTCTAACAATATGACCAGCACCTGTAAGGGCAAGGAAAACTCACACCCAGTGGGATGTCGGTGACAATGATGACTATGAGAACCTTGGAGAGGACGAAAGCAATGGATGTCGAGCGGGTCTAACATGATACTGTGAAAGTTCAATCCACAGTGAATCCAACACAGCCGCGAGAGTCCAGTCCAAAGCGGATCCAACACAGCAGCGAGTGTCCCGTCCACAGCGGAGCCAGCAGGAAACCATCTCAAGCGGAGGCGGATCAGCAGCGCAGGGATGTCCCAAGCCGATACACAGGCAAGCGGTCCATCCTGGGTCCCGACTCTGGACGAGCGGTCCATCCTGGGTCCCGACTCTGGACAGCCAGTACGTCATCCATGGCCATCGGACCGGACCCCCTCCACAAGGGAGAGTGGGACATAGGAGAAAAAGAAAAGAAACGGCAGATCAACTGGTCTAAAAAGGGGAGTCTATTTAAAGGCTAGAGTATACAAATGAGTTTTAAGGTGAGACTTAAATGCTTTTACTGAGGTAGCATCTCGAACTGTTACCGGGAGGGCATTCCAGAGTACTGGAGCCCGAATGGAAAACGCTCTATAGCCCGCAGACTTTCTTTGGGCTTTGGGAATCACTAATAAGCCGGAGTCCTTTGAACGCAGATTTCTTGACGGGACATATGGTACAATACAATCAGCAAGATAGGCTGGAGCTAGATAGTGTAGTATTTTATACGTAGGTAGTAAAACCTTAAAGTCACATCTTAAGTGCACAGGAAGCCAGTGCAGGTGAGCCAGTGTAGGCGTAATATGATCAAACTTTCTTGTTCTTGTCAAAAGTCTAGCAGCCGCATTTAGTACCAACTGTAATCTTTTAATGCTAGACATAGGGAGACCCGAAAATAATACGTTACAGTAATCGAAGCGAGATGTAACAAACGCATGGATAATGATCTCATCGTCTTTAGTGGACAGCAAGACACCTTACCCACATGCTCCCAGTGCCAACCAGACTGGTTCAAATGAAGCTTAAAGCTGTACACAATTTGTTTGACTATGTAAAGCACCTACAGTCTCTAGAGAAAGCGCTATATAACTATAATTCACTTCACTTCACTAATTCACTAAATGAGAGCTACATAGATGCAGTACCTGCTTTGTTACGCTACATAGTGCATCGTATGTTAATGCATCGTGTCTCTGTCTGCTCGGTGCCTGTTCTCCACTCAGCTCCCCCATATGCCGCTCACCCTGCACTCCTCTCATCCAGCCAATGGGGGCTTGATTAAGCCTGACTTGTCACCAAATTACATCCAAAGTTTACATGCATTCTCCGGCTCTCCAGCTGTTGCAGATTTGCGGCGAAGAATAAATCTTGAAGCAGTTGACTGAGCAGGTCTGCTGCCTTGGTGATAGGGAGTGTGTGTGTGTGTGTGTGTGCTGAGGGGATTTAATATTTATCATTTGGGAAATTTACATTGGAATATGAAGCTACCACAGGAGAAGTAGAGCCTTTGTTGGTGCTCACAACCTTTATCAATACATGCACATTTTGTACAGAAAGATAAATGGGTTATACTTGTTTTGCGCTTTTTACTACCTTCAAGGTACTCAAAGCGCTTTGACACTATTTCCACATTCACCCATTCACACACACATTCACACACTGATGGCGGGAGCTGCCATGCAAGGCCCTAACCAAGACCCATCAGGAGCAAGGGTGAAGTGTCTTGCTCAAGGACACAACGAACATGACTAGGTTGGTAGAAGCTGGGGATCGAACCAGGAACTCTCAGGTTGCTGGCACGGCCACTCTCCCAACCCAGCCACGCCGTTAGGAGCTACAGACGCCTAATGTGACGCCATAGGTTTATCTGCACTAAAAGGAAATAAGCGCCCCTCCAGAGTCTGCATGGGTACTTGGACTTCACACGTAGGTGTGAAATGTCCAAAAAACGAACTATTTGAGAAATCAGACTAATTTAGTGGATGGAAACACGAGTATTAGCCAGAGTAACTCTGGAATTTATCAAGAGCACACACTTCAAAAAGTCCAGAGACTAAAACAATTTTTTTTCCACCTTAAATCAGGCTACTAGAGATGCGCGGATAGGCAATTATACCATCCGCAACCGCATCACTAAAGTCGTCATCCACCCGCCATCCACTCGAACCAACATTTTATCAGAACCGCAACCGCCCGCAACCCGCCCGTTGTTATATATCTGGAGTCTGCGACCTTTACCACTAAAAGAGCCAGTTTGACCCGTGTCACAAAGTAAAGAAGGCATTGGGAGCCGCTAACGTTCTCACGAATATCCGATGGTGCTCATCCAGGTAACGAGAATAAGGGCGTGCTGTAAAGCCATTGCCTTTGACGCCTTCTACATCATGTACGAACCGTTTGCCAGTCCAGCAACATGTTGTATGCAACTTCTTCAAACACACGTACAAGACTGAAAGGCATACTTGGTGAGACAAAGTACACTAATGGTTGCGATATAAACAATTTTAACACTCTTACTAATATGCGCCACGCTGTGAATCCACACCAAACAAGAATGACAAACACATTTTGTGAGAAAATCCTCACAGTAACAACATAAACGCAACACAACAAATACCCAGAATCCTTTGTATCCATGACAATTCCTGAATATATTTTACACCCCGGCGCCTCCAACCCCGCCCACCTTACCGACGCACGGGGAGGTGGGGGGGTGGCGGGGTTTGCTGCTAGCGGGGTGTATAATATAGTCAGGTAGTGTCATGGATGCAAAGGATTCTGGGTATTTGTTGTGTTGCGTTTATGTTGTGTTACTGTGAGGATGTTCTCCAGAAATGTGTTTGTCATTCTTGTTTGGTGTGGATTCACAGCGTGGCGCATATTAGCAAGAGTGTTCAAATTGTTTATATCGCAACCATTAGTGTACTTTGTCTCACCCATTATGCCTTGCAGTCGTGTGCGTGTGTCTGCGGAAGCTACACACAATACAATGCTGGACTGGCAAGTAGATTGTACATGTTGTAGAAGGCGTCAAAGGCAAAGGCTTCATAGCCCGCCCTAATACTTATTAATTGGGTGACTGCCGGCAGACATTCTTGATAATGTTTACGTCTCTTATTGTCTTCTTCGCTTTATGATACGGGTCCAAAATGGCTCTTTGAACGGTAAAGGATACCGATCCCTGAACCATGTATATCAAATATTTACAAATGGTACAACCACCACCCCCCCAAATCTATTTATAATCTATTTTTTCGTCTATGTCACCTGCCCGACCCGCGGTTTATCCGCGGACTCCGCGGATGAGACTGGAAACCGCGCATCTTTACAGGCTACAGTATATAAACCTCAGGGAGGTTCATCATAAATTGTATGAAAAAGGGTTCCTACATTCAGTCGTGACAACAGGCTAGAATAAACAAATGTGCAAACAGATCTCTCCTGACATCGAGTCCATTGAGTAAACACCCCCCACCCCACAGATAACGGCACTTTTCATATGTTCTCATCAATATTTTTATGATTCTCCCTTAGATCATGTGAGCGACTATGGCAGTCATCACTATGCAGGCTCCATTACCCCAAAAGGCATGAACGCGTCGGAGTAATGAGCAAAAAGCCCTGCAGCTCTCAACTAGACCGTTGATCAATACCATTAAACAATGTGCATTTTGAACCGAGCTGCGTTCGAGAGCACTGACACTCAAATGGATATTCCTCATAGCACTAATGGCTTTGAACTAGGCCTCCATTACCATGTATAAAATGTTGCTGATTAACATAATCAAATCTCTCTTCGTGGATTTTTTTTTTTTTTTGTGTCAAAGATAATATGAAAAGACAGAAGGGTTGCTGATGTAATTAAGCACATGCTATAATTGCAACACCCAATCACATGACCTCTCCTCCTAACAATGCTGAATAAATAGCCCCATTATAACGACAAGTGCATTGCGGGTTTACACGTTTCCACATAGTATAGTCCACCTTTACGTTACTAACAAGCTACGAAAAAATGACCATAAAAACCAAACATAGGTCCTAAAGCCAAAAACAAATCAAGCATGGATATCTGTTCCTATTCAAGCAGAACCAGGAGGATTGCTGCAAAAAAAAAAAAAAAAAAGCTATTATGATCAGTAGATTTAATTAAAAATGCTTTAATTTGCATCTCGGGGCTTCCCTCATCACATCCATCTTGGCTAGCGGCGCCATTCTTCCTCCATATGCGCAATAAATAAATAAAAACCTGAAAGAGATTCAAAAGCTTAAGAAATTATTATTAGTAGTATTTCGCATACAATTAGCAGGACGCTAATGGCGCTTGTATTGATTGCGTGGTGGCTTTAGATCAAGGTCATATTAAAATGTAATCAAAAAGCTTTGATGATTCTGACTGAGCCATGAAATTAAAAAAAGTATATGTGGAGCAGAAATTGAATATTTTGCACTGTATGCACTATTCACACCAAGCAAGTCGCTATTATCTTTATTTTTTTTCCTTTCCAAATATTATTGTTATCCAGTGTTTCTCCTACAATGATACTTGGGGGTGTCATGTCTTTGTGATCATGTTCTGTTTTGTTTTTGACTCCATTAGTTCCTGGGCACCCTGGTTTGTTTTTGTTTCCATGCCTACCAATCAGTTCACCTATTCTCACGACACACGCACCTGATTCACTTCGACTCATGCACCTGTTGTCAATCACCACGTCACCATTTAAGCCTGCAGTTGCCAGGCAGTCATCTATCACCTTCTTCTCATCCTCGACACAACCTTGTTATCCATGCCGATGATCCGTGTTCCTTTCTTGTTCCAAGTAAGTTTTTCGTTATTCATGCCATAGTGCAAGTTTTTGTTTTATAACCATAGTTTTGCCTTAGTGCAAGTTTTGTTTTCATAGCCAAGTGCGCGCCTTTTGTTTGTTCCTTTTTATGGTATAATTAAACAATGTCCTTACCTTCACGCCGTGTCCACTCCAATCGCTTTGCACCACGGGAAAACAATCCACACCATAGTCCATGCCATGACAGGGGGATGTCCCAAAGCTGAACGCAGCACAACAATTTATAAATAAGACACAGTTGGACTCACGCAATGTATTAGTAACACAACCATATTGAGTCTATAACAAATGGGATTATGTGTATGGGCAGTAGACTCCATAGATCGGTCCGTTGGCATACAGCCTAGTTTGGTATGCAAAAGGTTTGGCTGTGTGACAGGGCTATACGGTCAAATCCAACCCGAGAAGGACACCATACCGGCCCCAGAGTTTAGTTCAAAACTTGGGAGACAACATTTTTGCGGCAATAGACTGAGGACACTTGCGAGCCGCTGTTGTACAGAGCAGTGTTTTTCAACCTTTTTTGAGCCAAGGCTCATTTTTGCCGTTGAAAAAATATGGAGTTGACAGTAAAAATTTGTTGTCGCAATTGTTGGATATGACTTTAAACCAAACCAAGCATGGAACACTATAGCTCTTGTCTCAAAGTAGGTGTACAGTCGCGACCTGTCAGATCACACTGACTTATTTTGAGTTAATTGCTGTTTTCCTGTGTTTAGTGTTTTAGTTCATGTCTTGCACTCCTATTTTGGTGGCTTTTTCTCTTGTTTTGGTATTTTCCTGTAGCAGTTTCATGTCTTCCTTTGAGTGATATTTCCCGATCTACATTGTTTTAGCAATCAAGAATATTTCAGTTGTTTTTATCCTTCTTTGTGGGGACATTGTTAATTGTCATGTCATGTTCGGATGTACATTGTGAACGCCGTCTTTGCTCCACAGTAAGTCTTTGCTGTCGTCCAGCATTTCGTTTTTGTTTACTTTGTCGTTAGTTCAGTTTTGGTTTCGTTCTACATAGCCTTCCCTAAGCTTCAATGCCTTTTCTTAGGGGCACTCACCGTTTGTTCATTTTTGTTTTAAGCATTAGACACCTTTTTACATGCACGCTGCCTCCTGCTGTTTCCGACTTTTACAAAGCAATTAGCTACCGGCTGCCACCTACTGATATAGAAGAGTATTACAAGGTTACTCTGTCGAGCTCTAGACAGCACCGACATTCAACAACACATAGTTTGCAGACTATAATTACTGATTTGCAAAAAATATTTTTAACCCAATTAGGTGAAATTAGATAATCTCCCACGGCACACCAGACTGAATCTCACGCCACACTAGTGTGCCGTGGCACAGTGGTTGAAAAACACTGGTATAGAGGAACTTGGACCACTGTAAACACATTGGCAGTTTCTTTCATTGACAGTTTAAACTTGCTAGCAGACATGTAACACTGGGGTTCGGGATGCAGGGATGCAGTGAGAAAAATAATAAAATACAATTTTCAACTTAATTCTATTGTGATCGTGGCCAGGAAGTCAGTTACTTTCAAATAAAAGACTTGTGGAGGAGGTAGAATTCAGCGATGTTAGACTGGATTTCTTTTAAAAAACTGGTCCAGGGGCTCCTCATTGTAGTCTCGCACCACCATCAGCTTGCCATTATCCGCCCTTTAGATAATGGCCTACAACGCTGTAACAGAACCAAAACGTTTTAGTAGTTGGTGAAGGCGTACTGATGTTACACATCTGTGCTCTATTGTGTGCATAGGGTTTTGAATCTTTGGGCACCATATGATTCGATTTGATTAATTTTTTTTGGAGGGGTAGCGAATAGATTTAGAATCAATTCTCGATTCAAAATGATTATCGATTCAAAATCAATGCTTTTTATTAACATTGGGTGCCAGCTCTATGATTAACTACATCCCTCCTTAAAATAGATAAACAGCTGTTTGTCGCTGTTTCGTTTAAGTAAATTCTATATTACTTTATATATATATATATATATATATATATATATATATATATATATATATATATATATATTTCAATGTGTTTTCTTTATTTTCATGACTATTTACATTGTAGATAGTCACTGAAAGCATCAAAACTATGACACCTGTGAAGTGAAAACCATTTCAGGTGACTACCTCTTGAAGCTCATCGAGATAATGCCAACAGTGTTCAAAACAATAATCAGGCCAAAGAAGAAACTAGGATGTAAAACATGTTTTCAGTTATTTCACCATTTTTTTAGATACATAACTCCATGTGTTCATTCATAGTTTTGATGCCTTCAGTGACAATCCACATTATTTCAATCTTTCAAAATCATCAAAGTAAAGTACATGCATTGAATGAGGTGTGTCCTTATATATATATATATATATATATATATATATATATATATATATATAACGTATTTTTCGGACTATAAGTCGCAGTTTTTTTCATAGTTTGGCCGGGGGTGCGTCTTATACTCAGGAGCGATTTATGTGTGAGCATATTAAAACATTACCATAAAATATCAAATAATATGATTTAGTTCATTCATGTAAGAGACTAGACCTATAAGATGTCATCAGATTTATCGATTAGGAGTGACAGATTGTTTGGTAAACGTATAGCATGTTCTATATGTTATAGTTATTTGAATGACTCTTACCATAATATGTTACGTTAACATACCAGGCACCTTCTCAGTTGGTTATTTATGCGTCATATAACGTACACTTATTCAGCCTGTTGTTCACTATTCTTTATTTATTTTAAATTGCCTTTCAAATGTCTATTCTTGGTGTTAGGTTTTATCAAATAAATTTCCCCAAAAAATTGCGACTTATACTTCAATGCGACTTATATGTTTTTTTTCTTCTCTATTATGCATTTTTGACTCATACTCCGAAAAATACGGTATATATATATATTATATATAATACAATCGGGCGGAAGGCCGCGTACACCCTGGACAAGTCGCCACCTCATCGCAGGGCCTATATATATATATATATATATATATATATATATATATATATATATATATATATATATATATATATATATATATATATATACACGGTGTGTGTATTAACAATGTAACTTCAATTTATGAACCCTTCATTGTGCAAACTTTTCAATTCATGGACCACAGACCGAATAGAAATTTGCTTCGGTGAACAAACCTTGTCTGAGTGTACGAGCGTTTTGACCACTCATTGTGTGCTTCAGAGTCCAGCAATTTTGTGCCGGCAGGACATTTATTGTGAACGGGCTGATCCTGTACTCATTCAGTCAGCAGAGCAGTGCTGTAGTTACTGTGCAAAGTTTATTTAGGTCTTCTTTTTAACATTTTTACATTCTTTTTTCTAGTTTGGCCTGCTCATATGAGTCCAAAGAAAGCAAAGGACAAGCGTTGTTCGATTTGAAACATACAGGAAATAAAATAAAGTTGTCGACGCTTTCTCCCCCTTTTTTCCGCTGCTCACCAAGAAAATTAACCAACAAGGAAGGTAAAACTAAATCATTGTTATATTCCTAATCATTGTAGCGACCTGGCTGTTAAAAATAGGGAGTTTTGGGATTCCAAACTGTGAGTGCACCACAGGGCTAGCCACAGTGTGTGTGCGTGTAAGCAGGAGGACAGTTCAGCGAGTTGTTCTTAAACAGAACGTTGGTCATCACCCCATGTCTGCTTGATATACAGTACTGCTTAGCGTTTTATAGTGTCCAAAGTGTACAAACTTTAAATGAAATATGGACTTTTGCTGAGGCTGGAACCCAATATTTATGTTTACATTGTTTCTAATGGGGACTTCTGCTGCAATATACGAACATTTTTTTTTTTACGAACCCTGTTCAAACACCAATTAGGTTCATAAATCGAGGTTCTACTTGACAGAGTGAAACAACAACACCACTAAGCAATACAATATTAGTATGAAACGTACCGGTCTCGCACTCCCCCCCAGCGCCCGCGTTGTCGTCACGTTGAGTCATTGTTGTTTACCAGCAGACGATCCTGTTTGTTAGCGCACAATCACGGAATACTTACAAGCAGACGCAGTGTGTAGATAAAAGGGATAAGAGACACATTTTGTCTTGAAAACTAATGATATAGGTGAAGTTATAACACTGAAACTGTGACGTGCACTAAGCATGGTGGCTAAAGATGCTTCTTCCAAGATGCAGTTCAGGCACAGACACAGCATAAAGGTAAGAAATGTAGATTTATTAACTAAAAACACGCTAAGAACAAAAAACACTGGTGCTAGGTAGATAAGACAAACCAAAAGCGCTAGCAAGGAGGCTAGGGATCTAAACACAGGGATAGCGTGGAAGCTAACCGGTATAAAACAGGATTACCAGAGTCAGGAGATAGCGACCGTCACTGTTGTGTGAAACAAGGCTAGGATCAGAGAGCGAGTAACAGAAAATGCAGGCTTAAATAAGGATGGTAATCAACAAGCAGGTGAGAGTTCAGAAACAAGGAATGGGTGAAGAAAATATGCAACCATGGCAAAAGAAACCAATCAGGAAGTGCGCAAACAAACTCAAAAATCTAAAAAACTAACGATCCGAGCAGCGGATCGCAACAGAAACGCCCTCAGGAAGAGGTACTTTAAGACATGGCTAGCTAGCTAGCGACTAACGTCCATCCGCCGTTGGCAGTGTTTTAGCTACTTCTAAATCACTAGTCCTCGCCTCCATGGCGACAAATAAAGCACGTTTCTTACAAGTATCATCCCTGCAGGACACACCGTAGCCCACCGGCGTCAAAATATAAACAAATGCCATTGGTGGATCTACACCAAACATCCACTGTAATGATATCAAGTACCGGCGCATATCTCGTCGATACTACTATGATTACGTCGATATTTTTTGGCATCACAACATCTTTCGTTTTTTGTAAATGTATATTATGTTTATAAACGCAGGAAATATGTCCCTGGACACATGAGGACTTTGAATATGACCAATGTATGATCCTGTAACTACTTAGTATTGGATTGATACCCAAATTTGTGGTAACATGCAAAACTAATGCAAGGTATCTAACAACAGAAGAATAAGGGATTATTACATTTTAACAGAAGTGTATGTTATGATCCGGTTCCCGGATCATATCTCTGGTTTATGTTTGTATCCTTTGTGTTTTGATCATTTCTGGACTCTGCCGATCCCATTGTTTGAGCAGTTTCTAGTTTATATTCATCACCATGGCGACTTCATTTGTTCCACCTGCACTGGCGCCTGGTGCACACCTGTCTTTGATTATTGTTTTGTCTTTAAGACTGCCTGCTACCTTAGTTCTTTCTGGACGTTTTGTTTGCTTCTTGCAACAGTTGCGTGTGATATTCTTGCCTTTTGTATGTACTTTGCTAAGTCTTAGCTTAGTTTCCGCGCGCTCGGCACACGCTTCTATGGACTTTGAACTCTACTCTTGCTAACTGTTAGCATTTGACTTTCTGTGCATTGGCACAACTTTGTTTTACCCTTTGTACAAGTGTTCTTTTGTTAAATTTTTATATTAAAACAAGCTCCTACCTTCAATCCTGCTGCTCCTCGTCCTGTTGCATCCGGGGGTGACTACTCACCCAAAATGTGCCGCGCACGCTACAGTGTAGATAGAACATGTTAAAAGAGAAAGTAAGCAGATATTAACAGTAAATGAACAAGTAGATTAATCATTCATTTTCTACCACTTGTCCCTAATAATGTTGACAAAATAATAGAATGATAAATGTTATGTTACTGCATACGTCAGCAGACTAATAAGGAGCCCTTTGTTTGTTTACTTACTACTAAAAGACAAGTTGTCGCGTATATTCACTATTTTATTTAAGGACTAAATTGCAGTAAGAAACATATGTTTAATGTACCCTAAACATTTTTTTTTAAATAAAGCCAATACAGTTTTGCTCTTTTTTTGTGGTCCCTTTTATTTAGAAAAGTACCGAAAAATATCTAAATAATTTTGTTACCGACACCAAAATATTGGTATCAGGACAACACTTCACCATATTTTAAACAAATGTTGCTTACACATTTTTATTTAACGATCTGTGTTGGCCCTGCGATGAGGTGGCGACTTGTCCAGGGTGTACCCTGCCTTCCGCCCGATTGTAGCTGAGATAGGCGCCAGCGCCCCCCGCGACCCCGAAAGGGAATAAGCGGTAGAAAATGGATGGATGGATGGAAATAGAAAATAGATGGGTGAATGTAAATACTCTGCATAATTTAATGCAAAATGTTACATAAATTCAGTGTCCAAAAAAAGCTGTCCCTAATAAAGTCACAAATTAACCTCCATAGAGAAAGACCTGAGAATTGACCTTTCTTGTTTGTTTTACTGTGCTTATCCTTGTAATCACCGCACATTATGTTGTGTCACACACTCTTTAATAAGTTGCGACGCTGGGCGCTAATAGAATGACTGATGGCGAGGTTGGGTAATTGATCGGTGAAACTGGGTCAGCGGGAGCGCAATGAATGACTCGATGATGACACTAACTACAGCTGCTTGGAATCAAACAACAGCTTCATAAATAACCGGGAGCAGTTTCTGTCAATGGAGTTTCAGAGCCGTTCTCATAACTCTAACATGAAACGTGCTCGATAATTTGTTTAGGTGCAGTCTCATAAATACATGTGATACGCAGAGGTGGGTAGTAACGAGCTACATCTACTCCGTTACATCTACTTGAGTAACTTTTGGGATAAATTGTACTTCCAAGAGTAGTTTTAATGCAACATACTTTTACTTTTACTTGAGTATATTTATAGAGAAGAAACGCTACTTTTACTCCGCTCCATTTATCTACATTCAGCTCGCTACTGATTTTTATCGATGTGTTAATGCACGCTTCGTTTGTTTTGATTTGTCAGACAGACCTTCAAAGTAGGATCTATCACATGCCTGCGTTTTACCAATCAAATGCAGTCACTGGTGACATTTGACTCCGTTTCACCAATCAAACAGAGCCAGGCGGTCACATGATTTTTTATTTGTATTTTTTTTTATAAACCTTATTTATAAATTTCAACATTTACAAAAAGTTGAAAATAATAATCAAACTAAGTACAAAAACAGTACAAAACGGTATAAAAACCGTACAAAACAGCACCAGGGGGTTGTAAATTCAAAGTAACTAAAATAGAATGCAAAAAAAAAATATGTATAAAATAAACAAAGTGCAAAGCCATAGAATCACTCAATCTCAGTAAATAACTTAACAGCTTAACAGCTTTTTGGTTGTTAGAGGTAGAGTGTTTTAAAGGCCTACTGAAACCCACTACTACCCACCACCCAGTCTGATAGTTTATATATCAATGATGAAATATTAACATTGCAACACATGCCAATACGGCTTTTTTTAGTTTACTAACTTACAATTTAAAATTTCCAAGGGAGTCTCGTCTTGGAAACGTTGTGTAATGACGTGTACGCAGGACGTCACAGGTTTTTAGGAAGTATGAGCGCTACGCACACACACAGGTAAAAGTTGTCTGCTTTAGCGGCATAATTACACAGTATTTTGGAGATCTGTGTTGCTGAATCTTTTGCAATTTGTTCAATTAATATTGTTGAAGTCAAAATAGAAAGAGGGAGTTGGTAAGCTTTAGCCTTTAGCCACACAAACACACGGTGATTCCTTGTTTAAAATTCCCGGAGCTGAAACTTTACTACGGATCAGAGTGCAGTCAAGCAGACATGAATCCCAACCGAATGTCAACCAGCAGGTTTCGGTGAGAAAATTGTGGTTAAAAAGTCGCTTCTTACCGGAGAAAAGCTCAGCTTGTGTCGTCCGTACAGCTGCCGTCGCCACCCGTGAGACATTGCGTCAAGACACCCGTGGACAAATCCCTCCGACTATCAGGTAATATTAAACTCACTAAAACACTAGCAACACAATAGAAAGATAAGGGATTTTCCAGAATTAGCCTAGTAAATGTGTTTAAAAACATCGGAAGACGTCCCAATGCTATCGCGTTTTTTTTTTTTTGTTCTAGTCCGTTGCTATCAATATCCTCAAACACAGATCTTTCATCCTTGCTCAAATTAATGAGAAATTGTCGTTTTCTCGGCCTGAATAACTGTTTTTGTTGGAGGCTCCCATTAAAACCAAAGTGAATATGTGAAGAGTCCCCACACTTGGGACGTCATCGTCTGCGACTTCCGGTAAAGGCGAGGCTTTTTCAGGGAGTACCAAAAGTGGCGAACTTTATTGACGATTTTCTCTACTAAATCCTTTCAGCAAAAAATATGGCAATATCGCGAAATGATCAAGTATGACACATAGAATGGACCGGCTATTCCCGTTTAAATAAAAAATCTAATTTCAGTAGGCCTTTAATGTAAAGTTCTGAATATTTTTTAAAGGCACAAAAAAAAGGTTGGGTATTGAGAAACTTACATTTATGAATATAAAACTTAGCCAATAGTACAATGAGGTTGCAAAGGTAAAATTCATTTTCAAATTTTTTTTCAATACAGTGTAAAACCAAATATATATTATTTAATATATATTATTGTTTTAGTTGCTTAAGAGATACTCCTGGCTCTGAATTTGTTCATTGCTATTTTTATGTTTGTGTGCATTACTTGTTGCCGTCATCATTAAACGAACAGGTTACTCATCAGTTACTCAGTACTTGAGTAGTTTTTTCACAACATACTTTTTACTTTTACTCAAGTAAATATTTGGGTGACTACTCCTTACTTTTACTTGAGTAATAAATCTCCAAAGTAACAGTACTCTTACTTGAGTACAATTTCTGACTACTCTACCGACCTCTGGTGATACGTGTGTAAGATGTGTTACGTTTTTGTAAAGTAAGAGCATGACTAGTTTCTATAATTAAGACATTAGTGGCTGCGGGTAGAAATAAATGACTAAGGAGTTTAAAAAAAAAAAAAAGTGTCCTCATAAAATCCTCATTTCATGCCTACAAACATCATCCTCCATATCCTCCCAAAACCTATGTATGTTTATGACTCCACCAAGCGCCTGGGAAGATATCGCCACCCCCAAAAAAAAATTCCCATCAATGGCGGCTCAACTCCTCCGCAGCAACTCTGTGATAGGTTAATCCCTGTATCACACTTCAACACCAGTTCACTAAGCGGCTTAAAAGGACACATTAGAACAGTGACAATGACCCGCTAATGGTGTTACATTTCTCTCAAGCATTATGAGCTATCTTTGTCACCTTTATCTCATAATGAGATCTGTCAAATAGGGAGGAAGAAAAACCCGTGCGGTGGCGGCCAAGGACGTTGACGGGTTTACATAATAAATAAATGAACTAGAAAGAGGCAGAGAGTAAACCTTGATCCGTTCGCCCTCATCTGTTTACGGCCCCTGTGGAGGCCTTGGAGCTTGTCCTTTAGATTACTGTGCAGACCCTCCTGAAACACACACTCCCACCCCCCTGACCTGGCTGTGTGTGATGGATGACTGCCGCTTCCAATGGGCGTACAAACTGCATTTTCTGAAGAAATGTGCCGTCGTTTATCACTGCATTGCAATATCAAATCAGAATGTTGGCCACTTTAACTGAAAAGGGTGATTTTCAACTTCATTGTTTTTTGGGGGCCACATGTCCAGAAAGAGGTGGACTTCTCCTTTCACTATTTGTTTTACTTTGTATAGAACCAGCGTCCACTACAGTTGACATTTGATTATTTTTTCTATTCAATAATAATTTGCTTCATTGTCTCCGAGGAGAAATTTGTCTTGGACACAGCGTTTTATATACTGTATTTTTCGGATTATAAATCGCTCCGGAGTATACGCTGCACCGGCCCAAAATGCATAATAAAGAAGGAAAAAAACATATATACGTCGCAGTGGAGTATAAGTCGCATTTTTGGGGGAAATTTATTTGATAAAATCCAACACCAGAAATAGACATTTGAAAGGCAATTTAAAATGAATAAAGAATAGTGGACAACAGGCTGAATAAGTGTACGTTATATGACGCATAAATAACCAACTGAGAAGGTGCCTGGTATGTTAACGTAAAATATTATGGTAAGAGTCATTCAAATAACTATAACATAAATAACATGCTATACCTTTACCAAACAATCTGTCACTCCTAATCGATAAATCCCATGACATCTTCTACCTCGATGTCGCCTCGAAACAACTCTGCCAACTCCGAAGGTATGCGCCGCTTCCTCTTGTCGTTTTCTGCTGCATATTTCACTACGTCCAGCTTGTAATCTGCAGTACATGATTTCCTTTTCGGTGCCCTTTTTGTTCAGCCCTTCTCAGTTTTTATAAGTAACCGCCAATGATGAAATGATCCATTTTAATAGCTACGGTAGTAGCGTATAGCATATAGCAGTTAGCATAACATGACCCACAATGCGCTTCTGCCATGACCCTCCACCGCCGAATTCTTATTGGTTGGCGTGTGAGTGACGATTGCTGACGTGTGTGTGACGATTGCGGACATTTTCTTCGTCACTCACGTGAATGAGATGAATAATATTATTTGATAATTTACGGTAATGTGTTAATAATTTGGGGGTGAGGTGGGCGAGGTTTGGGGGGTGGTGTTTGGTGGTAGCGGGGGTGTATATTGTAGCATCACGGAAGAGTTAGTGCTACAAGGGGTTCTGGGTATTTGTACTGTTGTGTTTATGTCGTGTTACGGTGCGGATGTTGTCCCGAAATGTGTTAGTCATTCTTGTTTGGTGTGGGTTCACAGTTTGGCACATATTTGTAACAGTGTTAAAGTTGTTTATATGGCCACTGACAATGTGAAATGTATGGCTGTTGATCAAGTATCAAGTGTGCTTTTCATTCACTCATTTGTGTGTAGAAGACGTATGTATTATGTGACTGGGCCGGCACACTGTTTGTATGGAGGTAAAACGGACTTGACGACAGGTTGTAGAGGACGTTAAAGAGAGTGCTTTTCAGGCACGCCCCCATTACTGTTGTCGGGGCGGAAATCGAGAGAAATTTGGGAGAATGGTTGCCCCGGGAGATTTCCAGGAGGGGCACTGATATCCGGGAGTCTCCCGGGAAAATCGGGATGTTGTCAAGAATGCACACCTCCTGTATTGCACTATCCCAATATTGCACTCCTTTTTATTGCATACGGTTATTACAGTAGTTTTATGTTGTTAAGTGCTTTGATTGCCTGTGGGACAAAGCGAAATCTATACTTGTAGAGTTTGTATGTTGCTTTATTTAGTCAGAGTTACAGTAGGTGGCACTCTGTTGTTTTTTTAAAGAACCTTCTGCAAAAGGCAAGTCAATCAATCAATCAATCAATCAATGTTTATTTATATAGCCCTAAATCACTAGTGTCTCAAAGGGCTGCAAAAACCACAACACAAACCACAACGGCATCCTCGGTTGAGCCCACATAAGGGCGATGAAAACTCACCCCAGTGGGACGTCGGTGACAGTGACAATGATGACTATGAAAAACCTTGGAGAGGACAGCATATGTGGGCAACCCCCCCTCCCCCCCAGGGGACCGAAAGCAATGGATGTCGAGTGGGTCTAACATGATACTGTGAAAGTTCAATCCATAGTGGATCCAGCACAACCGTGCGAGTCCAGTCCAAAGTGGATCCAACACAGCAGAGAAAGTCCCGTCCATAGTGGAGCCAACAGGAAACCATCCCAAGCAGAGGTGGATCAGCAGCGCAAAGATGTCCCCGGCCGATACACAGGTAAACATCATCTCTATGACAGCAATGTGTTTTTAAGAATCTGCAAAAATGTTTTTTTTTAACTGAACTCAAAGGCCACCATTTGAATAGACCAAATGAAGAAAAATAATGAACTTAAGATGGAACCTTGCGGAACACCACCAATAAGGGCAAAGAATTCGAACAAATATCTACTGACTGCATCTGAAATAAACAAGCAACAGCAGGGTTATTCAACTAAACCATTTTGGGGGCCACATTTCCAGAAAGGGGGTGGACTTGTCCTTTCACTATTTGTTTTATTTTATATATCTTGGAGAACCAGCGTCCAGTAATGTTGACATCTGTTTTGTTTGCATTTATTTTGTCAGAGTTACAGTGGGTAGCGCTCTGCTGTTTTTTAAAGGACCTTTTAATAAAGTCAAACACAAATAAGGCAACAAGAGAAGTATCCCACACTTCTCTTTTGTGAAGTAAATCTGTAGACGGACGGACGGACGGGCGGACAGACGGACAGACAGGCAGATAGATGGATAGTTATTTATTGATTCCTTCAGGAGAGTTCCCTCAGGAAAATACAAATAAAAAAACGCTTCACGAATTTGCGTGTCACCCTTGGTGCAGGGGCCATGCAAGTACAACAAATATGGGCATCTACATCAGCAATATGATTTGCCTGAGTAGCTGGACATAAAAAAAAAGAAGGAATCAATAAATCAATGTGTATTTATATAGCTGCACAAGCCACAACGACACATAAGGGCAAGGAAAAACTCACAACCCAGTGGGACATCGATGAGAGTGACTATGAGAAACCTCAGAGAGGACCGCAAATGAATCTGCTGAAAAATGCTAATATCCCACAAGTTTTTAAACTGAACTTGTGTCATTGGCGTTGGCCCACAGGTCCCCTGTTGAATAGTCCTGTGCTACGGCAACACCTTAGTTACATGAATCACATAAAAAAATGCAACTGCCAAAAAAGGAGAGGACATAGCGTGGTGCCTTGAGGGACGCCTACAATATGTACATTCTCAGTTTGGAGCCCACAGTTCTTTGTTTGCCGGATATGTTAAAATGGCAATGCAAGGATCTGCCAATGTGTTTATAGTGGTCCAAGTTCCTCTAAACAACAGGAGCACTCCAGTGTTTTCAGCAATTTTCTGCAAAATGTAGTCTCCCAAGTTTTGAACTGAACCCCGGGTTCGGTATAGTGTTATTCCCGGGCCGAATATGGCCCCCCAGTTGAAGAGCCCTGTTGCACGGCTAAACATTAAGCATAACAAGCCAGTCCCTATACCAGGGGTCGGCAACCCGCGGCTCTTTGGCCACCCTAATGTGGCTCAGCTGCATGATCGCAGTTCCGGATTTTGGTGCCTCTCCCGGACATCACTCGGGGCTAACATTCTCCGATTTACACTCGGACTACAATATTGAGGGCGTGCCGTGATGGCTTTACTTTTAACGTCATCGCGCCCGCCTTTACGCCATGCTATCTGCGTGCCGGCCGAATGCATGCATTTCGCTGCTTCCATTGTCACACGTACGAGATTGCAAGGCATACTTGCTCAACAGCCATACAGGTTACACTGAAGTTTGTGATAGAAACAACTTTAACACTCTTACTAATACCTTCAGTGTAACCTGTGTGGCTGTTGAACAACTATACCTTGCAGTTGTATACGTGTATCTGCGGAAGCCATATACAACATGTTACTGGGCTTGCAAGGTGTTTGTATATGTTGTAGAATGCGTCAAAGGCAGTGGCTTCATAGCACGCCCTTATTATTGTTATCTGAATGACCATCAGCAGATATTCGTGAGAATGGTTGCTTTGAGAATTTGGGAACCTCCCAGAAAGTTTGGGAGGTTTGACAAGTGTAATGCTTCCAAGTGGAATTCATGTAAAAGTCGCGGCCCTGGTGTCTAAGACCCCTGGTTTACACATAGCACAAAGCAAAAAAAACAAATTCTTTATGCTGTGTTATTTCATTTTAAATTTCAAAAGAGTTTTGTGACTCCCACTGTCTTCTTTAGTTTGTGAAACGGGTCAAAATGGCTCTTTGAGTGGTAAAGGTTGCCGACCCCTGCCCTATACCAACACATCACTCTACGGAGTATAGTGCCCATACAAAGAATCCCACTTACTTGAGACTCATTACCGTTTTTTTAGGAATTTGCCCTCCTGTACTACTAAAACACAAGCATATTGTTTTCAATAGTTGAGCGTATATTAAGATCTGGATTGGCCGAGTGCAGTTGATGCAATAAAGGTTTCTGCGATTAAAGCATTCAAGCTCATATGTGAGACAAATTCAATCAAACGTTTGCTTTCACAATACTTTATGCTGCACCATTTGTTGACATTCACTCTTGTATTTAACAGCAAAGAAGGGATGTTTTAAAGTTTGTGATTGCATGTGTTAGTACACTGCATTTAACATCAAGTGTAATTGTAGTTGGCTCTCGTTAGACTTTTAATTTTCAGGTGAATAAATCTTTATAGCCCTCTTTCTGCAGTGTGGGATTTGTTTATTTCATCTGCCCGTGAACTCTCTTCAACCTCCACTTGTTTGTCAAATATAAACTGTCTGAGTTGTGTATTTTAAATGGGCTTACAAACGAATGTAAGAAAATACTAATATCTCCAGGGCAGAAGCATATTAGAAAGTATGCAGTAACAAACGTGTCCGCATCTTTCAATTTATTAAATTGTGCATAACTCGATGAATTATTGTTGACTGCTATGTCGCAAAAAAACTATTATCAATTCGCTTCAACTAAAACAAAACGTGTCAATAAATGCCAGAGGGTTAATAATAAACAGGTTAGTGTTTTTCATAACTGGGATTCTTCTCTGAGTCATTTCACCTGACCAAGCCTTTTCTAACATTCAGAATCAGACATACTTTATTAATCCCCTCACTACAAAATAATACAAATATGTATAATTCATGCTGATATTTCGACACTCCAAGTAAAAACTCTACTTATTGTACTCATTGCAGCGCCCTCTAGTGGATTCATTGCTCAGCCTTTTGATTGGCAAATAAAATGGATGAGTTGTTGGTGCTTGCCAGTTGTCAGAAAGAATATCGTGAGTGTAGCCTATTGTGTTTTACTGAGACGTGGCTGCATGACTAGATGTTCCGGATGGTAACGTCTTTATAAACGGCTTTGAAATGGTGCACGCTGACCGGGACCGAACCAACGGCAAGCGGAAAGGAGCGCGGATTGCTTTGTTTATTGATAAGAAATATTGTTATCCCAGTCATATTACAATAAAATAACGCCACAATGACCCGAATATAGAGATGTTAGCTGTTGGACTCAGACCATATTATTTGCCAAGGGAGATTCCGCATGTTATAATGATGACAGTATACATCCCCACCTCTGCTAACGCTGCAGCTTCCAGTGACATCATCCACAGCTCCATAGCCAGACTACAAACCCAGCACCCGAAAGCTCTCATCCTTATCTCGGGGGATTTTAACCATGTTACTATGGACAAATCACTACCCAACTTCACTCAGTATGTCAGCTGCCACATCAGAGGAAATAAGATCCTGGACCTGCTGTACGCAAACATCAAGGATGCGTATAGCTCCATAGCACTCCCAGAGCTAGGCCGGTCAGACCACAACCTTGTTTACCTCAACCCCTGTTATGTGCCTCTGGTCAAAAGACTGCCTGTGACCAAAAAAACTGTGAGAAGGTGGTCAGAAAGGGTCCAAGAGACACTACAAGGCTGTTTTGAGGTAACTGACCGGCAGGTGCTCATGGAACCTCATGGAGAGGACATTGACGGGCTCACAGAGTGCATCACAGACTATATCAACTTCTACTATGACTCAAATGTCCCATCAAAGACGGTCACCTGCTACCCAAACAACAAGCCGTGGGTGACGAAATACATTAAAGCCATAATGAATGAGAAGAAGAGGGCATTCAATGCTGGTAACAGGGAGGAGGTGAAAAGAGTTCAGGTGCTGCTGAAGACAAAAGTCAGAGAGGCCAAGGAGAACTACAGGAGGAAGCTGGGAGGGAAGCTGAAGGATAACAACATTAAGGCGGTCTGGAGAGGTATGCAGACCATCACCGGCCTCAAACCATCAGGGGGTCGGGGGTGGACGGGGACAAAGAGAGGGCCAATGAGCTAAACCAGTTTTTTAACAGGTTTGACACAGTGGCTCCGACAAGCTCCCACAGCTGTGTGGTGTGCCCCAGCACATCTTCAACATGTGCTTTAGGTACAATAAGACCCCACACAGTGGAAAACCTCATGCGTGGTCCCCATCCCCAAGTGCACGCGACCCAGCACGTCAAAGGACTACAGGCCGATGGCTCTAACCTCCCACATCATGAAGACCATGGAGAGGTTGGTCCTGGAACAACTCCGCCCTACAGTCAAGCCCCGCCTGGACCCACTCCAATTCGCCTACTAGCCACGACTGGGAGTGGAGGACGCAGTAATCTACCTGCTGAAACGAGCCCACACCCACCTGGACAAGCCTGCAAGCAGTGTGAGGGTCATGTTTTTTGACTTCTTCAGTGCTTTCGATACAATACGGCCTGGGCTACTGGATGTGAAGTTGGAGAAGATGCAGGTGGGGGCCCCCTTGTTGTCCTGGGTTGTAGATAACCTGACTGAGAGACCACAGTACTTTCGACTGCAGGACTGTGTCTCACAGGCTGGTCAGCAACACCGGGGCGCCGCAGGGTACAGTCCTCTCCCCCTTTCTCTTCACCATTTACACCACCGATTTCCACTATCAGTCAGAGTCCTGCCACCTTCAGAAGTTCTCTGATGACTGCGATAGTGGGGTTTATTGAGCATGGTGATGATGAGGAATACAGGGCACTGGTGGAGGACTTTGTCACATGGTGTGGAAAGAACCACCTCCAGCTCAATGCGACGAAGACCAAGGAGCTGGTTGTGGACCTGGGAAGGAGGAGGAGTACTCCGGCAACCAACAGGGGTTGGATGTGGACATGGTTGAGGATTATAAATACCTCAGTGTACACATTGACAACAAGCTGAATGGGTCAAAACACGCTGAGGCCCTCTACAAGAAGGGACAGAGCCGCCTCTACTTCCTCAGGAGGCTAAGATCCTTCAACATCTGTACAAAGATGTTGAAGATGTTCTACGAGTCGGTGGTGGCGGGCGCCTTCTTGTACGCCGTGGCTTGCTGGGGCAGTGGGCTGAGACGAGGGACACATTCAGACTGGACAAGTTGGTAGAGAAGGCTAGTGACGTGGTGGGAGTGGAGCTAGACTCTCTGGCGGTGGTGTCAGAGAGAAGTCCAGCAAAACTCTTAGCCATTATGGACAACACCTCCCACCCACTACACACGGACCTTGCGGAGAGAATGAGCACGTTCAGTGGAAGGCTCAGACTCCTAAAATGCAACACGGAACGACACAGGAGGTCCTTCATACCGACAGCCATCAGACTGTATAATGCATATGTTCCTTCTTGACTGTACTTATATGTAGAATATATGTAAAATATATTTATATTATTCATATATCATATATTACATAAAATATATGTTATATATTATTTATTATTATTATTGTTTAGTGTGAGCGAACTGTGGTGCTGAATTTCCCCCAGGGATCAATACAGTACTTTCTATTCTTTTCTATCTATTATACCGTACAAGCAAAATATACATGCGGGTTTCTTCTTACTGCTTTGAACTGGTTAAAATCGGCCAAGTTCTGTTAAAAAAATCTGTGCAATTCTGAAATAGGACACTGCCAAAATATACTGTTAATGCATGTGAAATAATGACTTTTAAAAAAACAATCACTACATTATGGCAATGTGCATTATTTATTGTTTTTTATGTGAGCGAGAGTGTGTGTGACTATTATAAAGTTTGGGTATTTTTATTTTTATTGCACAGATGGATGGCACTTAATTTCATTGTTAGCCCTTTGAGTATATTAGGTACTTTTTTGTCCTTTGAGGTACATTTTTTTGCTCCATTTTTGGCCATAACTTTGGTTGTGTTACACTGAATTGAATGATTTTTCCTAAAAGGGTTTTTTCATGTTTATTTTTATATTTTCATTTCATATACTTTCGTATATCAACGATAAACTTTTAATAAAACGGTAGCCCAATAGAGTGGCGAGCAGACGAAAAAGACATCCCGGAGTTGAGAGTGTAGAAAAACATTTTGGATTCATATTTTTTTGTACTTTTTTTGCCCAATTATTTTCATCAGCTTCAGTTCTAAATAAAAATAACAACCATGTCATGGTTTGTATAGATATTTTATGTTTACCCTTTAAATGCCCATTTGATTCGATTACATCAGTTTTAAATTTAATGCAAAGTAATATTTTTGTAGTGTCAGATTACAAAGGTTTTAATAGTGTATTATAGTGGGGACAAAAAGGTCCCTATTGACTACCATAATAATTACAATGTTCATTTGCAGCGGCCCTTCTAAGCCCTGTGAGAAACACTTGAACAAAATATTAACATCTAATTCCAAACAGTTTTTATGACAAAGTATACTCTTTTTCTCAAAAATGAAACCCTGAAATTATAAAATACAAGATTATATTGTTTAATGACTGTCCAGTTAAAAAAAACAAATTATAATGGCGGTCAATGGGGACTTTATTGTCCCCATGAAACTATATTGCTATACGGTTTTTAATTGGATGCATGAAAGTAAGTTTTATTACTAATCGTGTGTATATTTAGGCCTGATCTGTACCCCAGCTCTTTGACATTTATTGTAAGGATGATAATTTATGTTATGCAAATCTTTCCGTTACTTGTACAGGGAAAGAAGATGGCACAGACAACAGGACCACGTTATAGCGATATATATTATATATATATATATATATATATATATATATATATATATATATATATATATATATATATATATCTGTGTGTATATACTGTATATATTCATATATACATATATACATATATACATATATATATATAAGAAATACTTGACTTTCAGTGAATTCTAGCTATATATACAGTGGGGCAAAAAAGTATTTAGTCAGCCACCGATTGTGCAAGTCCTCCCACTTAAAATGATGACAGAGGTCTGTAATTTTCATCATAGGTAAACTTCAACTGTGAGAGACAGAATGTGAAAAAAAAAATCCGGGAATTCACATTATTGGAATTTTAAACAATTTATTTGTAAATCATGGTGGAAAATAAGTATTTGGTCAACCATTCAAAGCTCTTTTTGATGGAGGGAGGTTTTGGCTCAAAATCGCACGATACATGGCCCCATTCATTCTTTCCTTAACATGGATCAATCGTCATGTCCCCTTAGCAGAAAAACAGCCCCAAAGCATAATGTTTCCACCCCCATGCTTCACAGTAGGTGTGGTGTTCATGGGATGCAACTCAGTATTATTGTTCCCCCAAAAACGACAAGATGAGTTTATACCAAAAAGTTCTATTTTGGTTTCATCTGACCACATGCCATTCTCCCAATCCTCTGCTGTATCATCCATGTATCCATTTTGGTATTCCTACAATGTGAATTCCTGGATTTTTTTTCACATCCTGTCTCTCACAGTTGAAGTGTACCTATGATGAAAATTTCAGACCTATATAATCATTTTAAGTGGGAGATCTTGCACAATCGGTGGCTGACTAAATACTTTTTTGCCCCACTGTAGGACCGAAAATGATTCATTAGTACCGCGGTACTATACTAATACCGTTATACCGTACAACCCGAGTTTCTGTTATTTCCAAACTGCCAAAACAACGCTGATTTTGTCCACTTTCAATTAAAACGCAGAAGTGTGTTGCTCACCGAGTGATTTGAAAGGAATAATTGCGATGGTACGTCTACTTTCAGCAACATAAACAAAGGCATTAAGCCAGACAGTAATGTTGTCGTCTAATCCAAAAAGCGCTAAGCACAATTACTTTTAATTATCCCTGACAGCCACTTGCTTTAATCTACACAAAGCACATGCAAACGAGCCGTTAGACTCTGTCACCGAGAACGGCGCCGACAGAAGAGGACGGCGCTCTGCCCGCCTGCCCGCTGAGAGGGCCTTTCCCGTGCGTGACACCGACATGGGCTGCAGTGACCCGGCTTGTTGCCCGCCTACGTCTCCTCGGTGGCTGAAGGCTGCGGGGCCCGCCATGTGGCATCTGCTGCCATGATGCAAAAGGGGGGCCGGGGGAGGGTTTCTTTTGTTCACCGTGTCTTTGGAGCCGCGGCATATTTCAAGTGTTACCTATCCAAAGGTTTTTTAAACAGGAAGTGGCAAGGTCACCCTGCGCTCTGCTTGAAAGACCCCCACCTGCCACATTCTGCTTTACGTTACACACCGAGAGGTTTGGGGCGGGGGACGGGGTTGGACAGCACGGCTGCAATGTGAATATTTACTGGGTTTTTTTGGTCTTTTATACCAGTGGTTCTCAACCTTTTTTCAGTGATGTACCCCCTCTGAACATTTTTTTTAATTCAAGTACCCCCTAATCAGTGTAAAGCATTTTTGGTTGAAAAAAAGAGATAAAGTAGTAAAATATAGCACTATGTCATCAGTTTCAGATGTATTAAAATGTATAGCAGTGCAAAATATTGCTCATTTGTAGTGGTCTTTCTTGAACTATTTGGAAAAAAAGATATAAAAATAACTAAAAAGTTGTTGAAAAATAAACAAGTGATTCAGTTATAAATAAAGATTCCTACACATAGAAGTAATCAACTTAAAGTGCCCTCTTTGGGGATTGTAATAGAGATCCATCTGGATTCATGAACTTAATTCTAAACATTTCTTCACAAAAAAAGAAATCTTTAACATCGATATTTACGGAACATGTCCACAAAAAATAATTGCTGTCAACACTGAATATTGCATTGTTGTGTTTTTTTTCCCATTCCTATTTTGTTGAAGTAATATTCAATAAATATATTTTAAAAGGATTTCTGAATTGTTGCTACCGTATTTCTTTGAATTGCCGCCGGGGAGCTAATTAATGTAAAACCTCTTCTCACTCCTGCGCTTACCAAAGGCATGCGGTAAAAGTAAGCATGCGCTAATTATTTTAAAACCTCTTCTCACCAAAGGCGTGCAGTAAAAATTTGAGTGTAATGTAAGCTTGGACCTTAAATCCTACTGAATAGCTCTAATTTTCTTCCTTTTATGCGATTTTAAATTACCGGTATTGAAATCAGCCTCCTCCATTTTGAAAATGATGACAAGGGAAGTGTCACTCGTGACGTCACGAGTTTGACCAGGCGGTAATAGTAAGCATTCGCTAATTACTTTGCGAAGCGAGTTTATTTCGGCAGTAATTCAAGGCAGGCGCATACTATATGCCCTGCGGCAATTCAAGGAGATACGGTATTTTTAGAATATTTAAAAAAAAATCTCACGTACCCCTTGGCATACCTATAAGTACCCCCAGGGGTACACGTACTCCTATTTCAGAACCACTGTTTTATACAACTGCAGAATGAAACATGAAATGGGAATATTTCATATTGCATACATAGTCTCACCCAGAATGGTTGTTTGGATGCATTTGGGGGGCAGGGGGTGCATTTACCCCCGGAAGGTTCCTTGTAAATCCTTGCATAGTTTATTCAAATAGTGCCCTAACCAGAGTCTCCAGGATTTTTCCCCTTACAGCAAGCAAAGCATGACCTTTACATTTGACGCATGACAGTTCCTCACAATCGCCCAAGCAGAACAGATGAATGCATATTTATGTTTGTCAGTCACTGAGCACTGGATGCTCTTTATCTCCTGGAGAACAAAAGACTGCAAGAATGGGAGCTTTTTGCACACATCCATACACAGTTTCTTAGTAATCAATTGTAAAATGACTTGTAATAATTATATATATTTTTGGACCGTAACAAGACTTGGTCAATTAGAGGTGACGGCAATGGTGTCAGTTTTGTATGTACCGTGTTTTTCCGATCCTAGGGCGCATCGGATTATAAGGCACATTGCCGATGAGCTGGGTCTATTCAGGTATTTTTTCCTTGCAAAAGGCGCACCGGATTATAAGGCCCATTACAGTTTTTTTCCATATGCTTACACACAATTTTACTGAGTGTGTCAGGACTGTGACTTGGATTAATTTTGCTTCTTCGACGCAGAGGAAATTTGGGACGAGCCAGGCGTGAATTCAGCTACATGATGAATTTATGAATAGACTAAATACAAAAATAAGCAAACAAAGGGCGCTCTCAAGGAGGTACTAATACTAGACTCTGCGCTGCTGATCCGCCTCCGCTTGGGATGGTTTCCTGCTGGCTCCGCTGTGAACGGGACTCTCGCTGCTGAGTTGGATCCGCTTTGGACTGGACTCTCGCGACTGTGTTGGATCCATTGTGGATTGAACTTTCACAGTATCATGTTAGACCCGCTCGACATCCATTGCTTTCCTCCTCTCTAAGGTTCTCATAGTCATTATTGTCACAGACGTCCCACTGGATCATTATTGTCACCGATGTCCCACTGGGTGTGAGTTTTCCTTGCCCTTATGTGGGCCTACCGAGGATGTCGTGGTGGTTTGTGCAGCCCTTTGAGACACTAGTGATTTAGGGCTATATAAGTAAACATTGATTGATTGATTGATAGACTACAAAATACAAACATGCTCAATAGCATGAATAACAACGAACTATAAACAAAAACAGCACGAAGGCATGGCTATAAACAACGAAAACAAAACACTTACTGTGACCAAAAACAAGGGGCATGAAAAGCAAGGAGCGTGGCAGATGATCGAGGGCATGAAGGATGTGCAGCAAGCAGGTAGCAGTATGCAATAGCAATAGCAAAGTTCCCAGGCCTATGAACAGAAAACAAATGATTTAAGTAGTGACTATGATGATGAGAAACAGGTAAGGCTGAGGGCAGGGCGAGGCTTTGAGACCAGGTGGAAACTAATGAGTAACTATGGAAACAAACAAAACCAGGAAGTGCAAAAACGGGAAACAAGTGTCCAAAAACAAAACATAACATGATCAAACATAAAACTGATTTACAGACATGACAGAGTGTCTTTTTTTTCCAAAGGATTTACACATTTTGCAAACACCACATTACATGTTCTTAATTTACTAGATTATTTGCAAAATGACACAATTCGGTCAAAAACAAATGCCCATTCATCAAAATAAAGCCAGCATTTGTTAAAATGCAGTTTTATTTTTTAATCTCAGTCACACACTTCAAATGATAGGACACTATTGGAGTGAGTTACCCAGAACAGTGATGAATACAAAACGCATTTGTAAAAAACCCTATTTTGCTGTAAGAAATCACATGTTTGGGGCATTTTGCATGACCTTTTTAGTATATGTGATGAATGATTACTGTAACTTGGCAAGATATATTGGAAAATCCATAGCAATCGTCATTGTTTACTTTGAAGTGGGCCTTATACGTAAGGACCTAAAGAGAAAGTAAAACATATCCTGTAATCTTTTCAAGAACTGCTCAACAATGATGATGCAAACCGCAAATATTTAGATTTATTTACCAAAGTCAGGTAAAATAACAAATCACAGTAGTCAACAATGACATGCAGGTTTAAGGTTTAAAAATAAAAACTCGAGATAACAATTACAAATGGAAAACTGTATTTTCAATTCATCACATGGGTGTTTTTACACCTAGTGGATGTGATTATCCAACGTGTTCGATTGTGTGCTCGTTGGCAAGTCAGCCCTTTGGTTTGACCGGAAAGTAACTTCACAATCCTTATCTTTGTCTAAAGCATGGGTCGGCAACCTAAAATGTTGAAAGAGCCATATTGGTCCAAAAATACAAAAACAAATCTGTCTGGAGCCGCAAAAAATTAAAAGCCACATTACATACAGATAGTGTGTCATGAGATATAAATTGAATAAAGAGGACTTAAAGAAAACGAGATGACCTCAAATATACCAACAAATGAGGCATCATGATGCAATATGAACATAAAGCTAGCCTTAATAGCATGTTAGCATCGATTAGCTTGCAGTCACCAAATATGTCTGATTAGCACTCCACACAAGTCAATAACATCAACAAAACTCACCTTTGTGCATTCATATTATTCATTATTAGTTTGGTGGACAAAATGAGATAGAAAAAGAAGTGGCATGAAACACTACTAGAAAGTCAGAGAAAGTTATATATGTAAACAAACTACGGTGAGTTCAAGGACCGCCAAGAGTTAGTAGGACAAAACGGCGTTCGCCAAATACTCGAATCAGTGAAGCATGTTTAATGTAAATAGTAGAGGTGTGGACTCGAGTCACATGACTTGGACTCGAGTCAGACTCGAGTCATGAATTTGATGACTTTAGACCCGACTTGACAAAATGTAAAAAGACTTGCAACTCGACTTAGACTTTAACATCAATGACTTGTGACTTGACTTGGACTTGAGCCTTTTGACTTGACATGACTTGCTACTTTCCCCAAAACCCAATGGTTAAAAAGTTATTCAGAAGCGCTCCGTATCTTCCATTGTGTACGCGTGTTTGTCAACATGTGTGCGAGGATGGCCTGTGCGCTACCTGTCAGTACAACAGCCAATCAAATTACATCCACGTTATTTTCGTCACACAGCATTCAGCCAATCAAATTGCAGGAAAACCAACGAATAAGATCTCTGAAACAACCCGCCAGTGAGGAAAAACTATGCCATAAAATATTTTCGTTCGGGGATTAAAACTACGAGTTGGTCAACAAAAAACTAATTCCGGTATGCAAAGCATGCGGTCCGAAGATTACAGATGGAGACGCAACAACTTCCTACTTCGTTTGACATTTCAAGATGCACAATGAAGGGTAAGTTTTGAATGAAAGCTAACGTTTATTGGCTGACTAACGTAACTTTTATTTGTTGTGTAGTTAAATCAGTGAGGCTGTAAATTCACTGCTAACTTTAGAACCATAGACATCTTATAAGGGTAGCAGCATGGAGCGCTACTGCCTACTCGCGCAGACGAGACGCGGGGCCGCCATCTTGGAGTGGTGATCCGCTCCACTCAGTGCAATTCATTTGGCAGGAGCAGTGAACTGTCAGCACATTTCATTCATCTTACCTTACTGAATATCACTCATTTTCACCCGCTTTTCTGTCTTACGTGTAACTATGATAAAGGACACATGCTTTGGCGTGTTCATAGTTTGCTTAACAGTAATAGAATATTCTTATATACTATAAGTGACCAGACGTCCGAGATCAAAACTGGGAATAATAATCCCAGAGAAGGGTGAAAAAACGGTCAGCTGTTTTTAAATTGAAGAAACAATATGATTAGGTTATATATACATGTGTATATCCTACATAAACAATGTATGAATACATTAGATATCTATATATCTTAGGGACCTATAGTCTATCTCTGTTTTTGCAGCAACAGAGAGTTTATTCTGTCTTGACACTTTGTATTGATATTTTCAATTACATTCTTCCCTTAAATAATAATGTTTACAGTGATTTTTTTGTATGTATTTTTTATGTATGTTGCTTTGGATAAAAGTGTCTGCCAAATACTTAAACATATATATACACCTGAAAGTCTTTAGATGAACTAAAACCACCAATCTGTTTCACTGGATTCAGAATAAAACCAAAGTCCGTCTTACCCAATAATGTTAATATTTGAATATTGTCTCTTGAAGACTTATTCCTGGTTACAATTATACTGTTAAGAGAGTATTGTCTTATATTTTGCCTAAAATGAGAATGCATCATAATAAGTGGTGGCTGGTGAATTTTGTTTTAGGTGTGGCTGAAAGTTTGTTAACCAAATACCTGTAGGGGCGGGGTCATCCTCCCCCAGAAGATTTCTTTGTGATTTTCACATACAAATATTGAAGATCTTTGCTCCTTCTCAACTCTGTGGTGATATTCTTTTACCATGAATTGATTAACGTGGACCCCGACTTAAAGAAGTTGAAAAACGTATTCAGGTGTTACCATTTAGTGGTCAATTGTACGGAATATGTACTGAACTGTGCAATCTACTAATAAAAGTATCAATCAATCAATCAATCAAAATACAACCAATAGTACGTTAATGTTAAATCTTACTTATGAAAAGTAATCCCCCGATTCCTATTTTCAACAGTCCGCTCATATGAGCAGGAAAACGCTGAACACCAGCCCGACATCTTTGTTTTCTACCTGTCAGTTTAGGCCGCTCGGCGGCACCTTGTCACCTCTTCAAGATGGCGGCCAAATTGCTCGTGTAATAGCAGCCAATGCTGCGTCTACTTATAAGATGTCTATGGTTATAACGTCATTGCAAACACGACAATCTGTTGCGTCCACTGCAGTTCACTACTTTATTCATACTTTTTGTCAAATTATTTTTTTTAAGCAGGGTTGCATGAGGTAACTACGCATAACGTTACGTTGGTGAATGCATCACACACAATAACGCAACGTTAGACGGCGGTCAGCAGCACCGCGTATTTTAGCCACCTACAAAAAGACAGACATAGTCAAATAAAGGTTGGTTAAAATGTATACTATATTAAGAATATGTGTACATATTGCATAGGGCCCTGACATCTAAAAAGTACGACTCTGTTCATTGTTATGTTCATGTATTTGTTATGTTTTTCATGTGTACGCACACATAAACTCACATAGAATATGAGATGAGATCAAAGAGATAAGGTAAGAACAGGATATAAACTGCTGTGGAACTAGTTACAATGCAAAATGCCATGGAAATACAATGTTAACATGTTTGTGCAAATAAGTACAGTTGTACTTGTTTTTTTTTAATGTGTTTATTCTGTAAAGGAATGAGTTAAATGTTTAAAATGACTGGTTAACAGTGCTATTATGAAGTACAATGTCAGCACTATTTTTTTCCTGCAGATTCAAATGCACTTGTTTTAATAAATGCAAACAGCGTTTTAAAAGCATACACAATCTGTGTAAATATATTAGACTGGGGTTAAAAGGACTTGAAAGGACTCGAAACTCAAAATGCAGGACTTGGGACTTGACTTGAGGCTTTCCAGTCTTGACTTTGGACTTGACTCGGGACTTGCCTGTCTTGACTCGAGACTTGACTCGAGACTTGAGGGCAAAGACTTGAGACTTACTTGTGACTTGCAAAACAATGACTTGGTCCCACCTCTGGTAAATAGTGTGCTTTATTACAATTAGAGAGGTTTGTGTCATGTGTGTCCTGCAGAAACCATACTAAAGCAAAAAATAGATTTTTTGTATTTTTTTCCCCTTATCTTTTTCCATTTTGTCATACATTTTTGAAAAAGCTCCAGAGAGCCACTAGGGCGGCGCCAAAGAGCCGCGGGTTGCCGACCCTCGGTCTAAAGTGTAAAGATGTGTGTATCACAATCCTTATGCTGTATGTGGGCAAGATGGGAAGGTGTTTGTAAAGCATTGTGTGTAATATTTCGCGAAAACTGTGAAGCAGAGTTTATGCCTAATATTAGGCAAATTTGCACAATAGTTTTGTTTACTGTGTGTAGACTTTTGTTAACTGTGTGAAAATGTAGAATTTAGCGTGCAAGCAATTGGAAAAAACTTTTAAGTGGTCATACTATGATTTTTTTTTTTTTAAATTTAAAACACTATCTTTCGGTCTACAAAACATGTAATGGTCGTTCTTTGGTGAAAATGTTGCATAGATTATGTTTTACGGACCATTTTCAAGTAGCTTTTTGAGCATCTCTTCAGGATGCACCTATTTGTAGGTGATCTTATTTAAGTGGTTTACCTTCGGCAGCGTCCTTGTTGTAGCGGTGTAGCGTGTAAGGATGGGAGTGGAAGAAGTGTCAAAAGATGGCGCTAACTGTTTCAATGACATTCAGACTTTACTTGAAGCAAAAACGGAGCAGCATCTTCTCAACCGTGCCTCACTAGTGCAACATATATGCCGGAAATATGTCCTGTGAAAAACCGTCCAATCGGAACCCTCTAATTACTAAAGTTCAGTGGGCGAATTATGTAAACTCACTATAGTTTTTAGCGCTTTGATAGGTAATTTATACTGACAGATATAAGTTAGAACTTTACACTACTTTATATTACAAATGGCAACAGCGGTAGATGGATGTCACATAAAAAGGTAGAGAAAAATAAGAAGCTTATGACTATGGTGTCAGCACGGAGTACAGTTGCAGATGCGCGCACTTTTTCAGGACTTATGCAGACCCCAAATACACATCAGCAGGTACCAGAAGGTAAGAAGAGTTGGTTTTGCATAATTTTGCGTAAGAAAACGCCAGGTAATATGTCTGCGAATAGGTACCATTTTGCAATCCTTATACAGGCATCATAATAATACTCGTATGTTTAATGCGCCGACAATCCATCAAGCAGTACGGCTTCCCAGCTTACCAAAGTCGTACTAAAAACATTTTGACAGATTTTTGAGCGCCGTGTGGAATGTTCTATATTCTCAATGGAACATTTAAAGTTTTTGTGTTGTTTATTGCCATTTTATTGCAGTCTACGTGTATCTCTTATGTATGACTGCCATCTACTTTTCACACTTATCATTACACCAATTACCAAATAAAATTGCTTTGAGGTCAGTAAGCACAACCAGAATCATGCGGTACATTAGGCGCACCGGGTAATAAGGCGCACTGCGGAGTTTTGGGAAAATGAAAGTATTTACGGTATAATACGGTAGTTGTATCAAATAGATGTTAAATGCACGTTTCACACCAGGTCCTTTTGAAACTTTGCCTGCTATTACAAGTCCTGATGGCACAGATAAATACAGAATTTCATTGAAATTGGACATAATTCACAAGTAGTGTACATCCTTTAACAACTTAGCATGTAGCATGTGGCCCGCAGTTTTTCTTCCTCATGTTCTACAGACAAGATAAACATGTCCTGCCTGGATTAAGCCTCAGACAAAAAAATTACGTTTATCCGGCCAAAATCACCCATAAAAATGGGACCCGACAAACAAAATGATCGACAAGTCAAAGTTTTTGAGTGTACTAAGTACCTCCAAAAAGTTTTAGTTGGTGTTATATAATAGTATTAGGTAAGAACAATAAAAATAAGAAATCAAATATCTCAAGGGGTTTAGATACAGTATTACTTTGTTACCTGTTGAATAACACAGAGCTAAGAAAAATATGTTTTGTTTAACTACTGCAGTTTAACATATTGATTGACCTACATTGTATATGTTTTAGTATCTTTAATTAAAAAGGTATCAAAATGTCCCCGGCATTCTTATTTTTTTCTGTATGTAGCCCTCGCTGGAGAAAATACATTCAAGTTTTAATAAAATGTATCCAAATCCTGCAATTAATCTGGGAAGTTTTCACATGCGAACTCTGGCCAATTTGATTAAAATGATATTGGATTTAGTTTTTATTACCACAGTGTATTTTTTACATATATTTTTGAGACAGTGCCAATTCATATTAGATCAATTTAAAGTAATTATTCACAAAAAACATACTATACATTATATTTCATACATAACATGGGTATAGTATGCAAAATTATAAATATCATATTATATTTCATATTACTATACAGTATATTATAAACAGGTACATACTAATACTGTCAAGTTATTATTTTGAATCAGATTAATCACACTTTTGAAGTGGGAATAATCACAGTAAATTACTTGCTTTCAACATTTAAATTAACTAAAAAAAAAGTATAATATTTTGACACCAATGCAATAATATTGTCAGGATGTCATACACAAACATTTAAAAATATCTACAATAGTTAACTAAATACAAGTTTTTTATTTGATAAAAAAAACAAGATAAAAAAATGTATTTATCATTTCATGTATTTTTGTAAAAACCCTGATTGTGTAAAATAAAAACAGAATACAATGATTTGCAAATCCTTTTCAACCTATTTTCAATTGAATAGACTGCAAAGACAAGATACTTAACTTTCAAACTGAAAAACTTGCCTGCAACGTGTTTCAAAAAAGCTGGCACAAGTGGCAAAAAAGACTAAAAAAGTTGAGGAATGATCATCAAACACTTATTTTGAACATCCCACAGGTGAACAGGCTAATTGCGAACAGGTGGGGGCCATGATTGGGTATAAAAGCAACTTCCAAGAAATGCTCGGTCATTAACAAACAAGGATGGGGCGAGGGTCACCACTTTGTGAACAAATGCGTGAAGAAACTGTCGAACATTTTAAGAACAACATTTCTCAACGAGTTATTGTAAGGAATTTAGAGAGTTCACCATCTATGGTTCCTAATATCATCAAAGGTTCAGAGAATTCTTGAGAAATGAATGCATGTAATATTAAATGCCTGTGACCTCGGATCCCTCAGACAGCACTGCATCAAAAAAAAATATCAGTGTGTAAAGGATATCACCACATGGGCTTAGGAACACTTCAGAAAGCCACTGTCAGTAACTACAGTTTGTCGCTACATCTTTAAGTGCCTGTGTATCGGTTGGGGACATCTCTACGATGCTGATCCGACTCCGCTTGGGACGGTTTCCTGTGGACGGGGTTCTCGCTGCTGTCTTGGATCTGCTTTGAACGGAACTCTCACGGCTGTGTTGGAGCCACTATGGATTGAACTTTCACAGTATCATGTTAGGCCCGCTCGACATCCATTGCTTTCGGTCCCCTGGGGGGGGGTTGCCCACATTTGAGGTCCTCTCCAGGGTTTCTCATAGTCATCATTGTCACTGGCGTCCCACTGGGTGTAAATTCTCCTTGCCCACTGGGTGTGAGTTTTCTTTGCCCTTATGTGGGTTCTTCCGAGGATGTCGTAGTCGTAGTGGTTCGTACAGTCCTTTGAGACATTTGTGATCTAGGGCTATATAAATAAACATTGATGGATAGATTAATTAAAACTCTACTATGCAAATCGAAAGCCATTTATCAACAACACCCAGAAACGCCGCCGGCATAGCTGTGCCCGAGCTCATCTAAGATGGACTGATGTAAATTCTTCTTGGAAACTGTGGACGTCGTGTCCTCCGGAACAAAGAGGAAAAGAACCATACGGATTGTTCTGGAAAAGTCAGCATCTGTGATAGTACAGGGGTGACCTAATCACTGAATGCATCCCAACCCACTCTGCTTTTCAAGAAACTATCCGCTTTTAAAGTATAATAGCATGTTGGGAGCGATCATTTTTTTGGATTAATCACATGAGTTAACCCATTCGTTTTGACAGCCTAATTGTTATAAAAAAATAAAAATAAAAATGAAAGTTTCCTGTTTCACTCAATAAAAAACTGTGATGTGGGTTTATACCAAAATGTTCTATTTTGGTTTCAGCTGACCACATGACATTCTCCCAATCCTCTGCTGTATCATCCATGTATCCATTTTGGTATAAACTCAACTTGTCGTGTTTGGAGGAAGAAGAATACTGAGTTGCATCCCAAGAACACCACACCTACTGTGAAGCATGGGGGTGGAAACATCATGCTTTGGGGCTGTTTTTCTGCTAAGGGGACATGACGATTGATCCGTGTTAAGGAAAGAATGAATGGGGCCATGTATCGTGAGATTTTGAGCCAAATCCTCCTTCCATCAGTGAGAGCTTTGAATGGTTGACCAAATACTTATCTTCCACCATAATTTCCAAATAAATTCTTTAAAATTCCTACAATGTGAATTCCTGGAATGTTTTTTTCAAATTCTGTCTCTCACAGTTAAAGTGTACCTATGATGAAAATTACAGACCTCTATCATCATTTTAAGTGGGAGAACTTGCACAATCGGTGACTGACTAAATACTTTTTTGCCCCACTGTATATAAATAAACATTGACTGATTGATTGATTGACACTTCAATCAATCTTATTCAGATACAAGCTCCAATCTGTGAGTTTCACAAATAGTAAAAGCCAGTAAAGACTTTTTCTGTCATGCACCATTAAGAAAATTAGATGCATGATGAAAATGGGCACATAAACAGAATTCATAGGATTGTCTTCAAAGGTAGCAGAAAATACCAGAGAGATATCCCGTAGTTACTTCAGCCTACGCTATGTTCTATTTAGGATACGGCTTGTAATCATATTTGTGTGCACGCGTCTATGGATTTCTGCTGTTTGGTTTGGTGAATAAGAGGCTCACCGACACGCACACTCAAGGTTGCCTGGGTAAGAGAGGCCAAGGTAACAAGGTGTAGTAGACCAAACACAACCTTCCCTACCATCTAGGTCTGGAATGACAGGCAAAGGACGGAATTAGAAAACGTAGCCTTCCCTCCTCCAAATGCAGCTGGAATAAGCAAACATTGAATTTTCAAATCAAAAAATTTCTAGCACGTGCCTTTCCGCAGCATCATTGCACACAATTAATTGGACATCCACACCTCCGTGCCGCGCAATTTCTGTGCTGCGCCATTAAAAGGTCCTGACTCACCTTGTTTTAAAAAGTGCAAAGCCTAATTGCCAGTTTCCAGCAGCTGCCAGCAGGACGTGTCTACTGTGATGGCTGATAACAAGCACAGAAAAAAAAAAAAAAAGGACCTACAAGAGCCTGGCCTCATTCACACCAACCTGCTCTATTCTGAGATACAGCAGGAGAGACAAATAGGTCCAGGGTGTCCTCTGTGACAACTCGCCATACGTTTGACTCATAAATGCAGCTATTATTCCGGCGCCCACTCGGTCAATCTTAAGTGTCTCCTATAAAAAGGAGTCATTATTCAGAATGCATTGCCTACGTCGTTTAGCTGTATAAATGAGGCACTCTTCCGCCTGCCCCAGTTGTTATCACTGATGAAAAGTGGTGGTGTTACTTCTTCCCTGGGTGATACAACGACTAAGCAAACTTGAGCGGAGTTCAGTATGTCCTAGGGTGGTACGGTATATATAGTACCGCGATACTAATGAATCATTTTCGGGACTATACCGTCTCTGAAACATACGAGTCCCGCACAACCCCCTGCATCTGCGTCGAAGTCACGTTGTGACATAGCTGGTTTACCAGCAGATGAGCATGTTCAGCAGCGCACAATCACAGCGTACAAGCAGAAACAGTGTGTAGACAGAAAAGGGTGAACGGACGCATTTGGGTTTAAAAAATAACGATAAAGGTGAAGTTATAACACTGAAACGCCCTCAGGAAGAGATGCTTTAAAGGGGAACATTATCACCAGACCTATGTAAGCTTGATGTTGCAGAAAAAAATACCATATGTTTTTTTAACCGATTTCCGAACTCTAAAAGGGTAAATTTGGCGATTTAAACGCCTTTCAATTCATACCAAAAAGGATACATGTATGATACAGCAGAGGATTGGGAGAATGTCGTGTGGTCAGATGAAACCAAAATAGAACTTTTTGGTATAAACTCAACTCGTGGTGTTTGGAGGAAGAAGAATACTGAGTTGCATCGCAAGAACACCATACCTACTGTGAAGCATGTGGGTGGAAACATCATGCTTTGGGGCTGTTTTTCTGCTAAGGGGACAGGACGATTGATCCGTGTTAAGGAAAGAATGAATGGGGCCATGTATCGTGAGATTTTGAGCCAAAACCTCATTCCATCAGTGAGAGCTTTGAATGGTTGACCAAATGCTTATTTTCCACCATAATTTATAAATAAATTCTTTAAAATTCTGACCTCGTGAATTCCTGGATTTTTTTTCACATTCTGTCTCTCACAGTTGAAAATTACAAACCTCTGTTATCGATTTAAGTGGGAGAACTTGCACAATCGGTGGCTGACTAAATACTTTTTTGCCCCACTTTACGTTTGTATTATGGTAAGAGTCATTCAAATAAGTATATAGAACATGCTATACGTTTACCAAAAAATCTGTCACTCCTAATCGATAAATCCGATGAAATCTTTTTCCTCAATGGAGCTTCTAAACAACTCTGCCAACTCCAAAGGTATGCGTCGCTTCCTCTTGTCGTTTTCTGCTGCATATTTCACTACGTCCAGCTTGTAATCTGCAGTACATGATTTCCTTTTCGGTGCCATTTTTGGTCAGCCCTTCTCAGTTTTTATAAGTTACCGCCAACGATGAAATGATCCATTTTAATACCTACGGCAGTAGCATATAACATATAGCAGTTAGCATTCCATGACCCACAATGCACTTTTGCCATGACCCTCCCCCGCCGAATTCTCATTGGTTGATGTGTGTGTGACGATTGCTGACGTGTGTGTGACGATTGCTGACATTTTCTTTGTCTCTTCCGCGAATGAGATAAATAATATTATTTGATATTTTACGGTAATGTGTTAATAATCTCACACATAAATCGCTCCGGAGTATATGTCGCAAAACTATATAAAAAACTGAGACTTATAACCCGAAAAATACGGTACTGTATATATTATATGCAAATATTACATTTATGTTCTATTTTATATTGCTACTATGGTACATTTTTAGTGTACTTTATACCTGCATTATCCTTTCCATCCTTACGCTTTCCATCCTGTGTAACTGAGCTACTGTGTGGAACAATTTCTCTTGTGGATCAATAAAGTTTGTCTAAGTCAAAATCTAAGTCTAAGTCAAAAGTTTTAGTAAAATATGTAGGTTCCTACTGTGGAAAGATCAGTTATACTGAATTATTGTGGTATTATCGAGTCAGTTTGACCTTATATGCTTTTACTCCTCATAGGAAATGTGGTCTTTCCTCTGGCAAAACACTACCGCTTTGGACCACGGGCTCCGTCAAAATCAACCAAAACTGAAAGTTCTGAAATGGGGTTTTACAATTAATGAAAAAATACATGAAAATGCAAATTGCTTAATGTTCCAAACATGTTTTTTGAGGAATACCTGGATTATGAAACTGTTTGAACTCTTTGTTTAAGATTTTGAAGAATAACAACCCAATTAATTGCAAAAATGCATTGATTTTAATTGGGTTCATTGTTGACCCCACTTGTGGAAGAGTGTATTAGTAGGTTGTGCATCCAAGGATTATAGTGAAATTTGCTTGTGAACACACTATTGACCTGATCACTGACTGAATATAACCATGTTGCATTCCAGGTAAACATCCTCTGTTAAGACAAAGGAGCTTATACAGTCAAAATAAATTGTGTGACAAATTGTCACACCTGGATCATGTTTTGTTTTGTCATGTTATGTTTTGATTTCGGACATTCAGTCACGTTTTGCACTTCCTGGTTTTGTTTGTTACCATAGCTACTCATTAGTTTCCCCTAGTCATGCCCCCATCATCAGCCTCTCACACCTGTTTTTCATTACCACTGCTACTATTTAAGGATTTTACTTTCTGTCCATCAGTCTGGGATCTTCGCACTCGCACACATGCTACCCATGCTGCACCTCCTTCATGCCCTCGTCCATAGTTCCATGCCGTGTAAGTTTTTGTATTTATGCCATTGTGCTAGTTTTGTTTATAGTTTATTATTATTCATGCCAATCGAGCAAGTGTTTTTGTTTCATGTTTGTAGTTTGCAGCATTTATGCTAGTCTTTTGTTTATTCATAGCCAAGTGTCTGTACCTCCTTGTGAGCGCCCTTAGTTTGATTATTTTTGATTATAGTGTTTAAATAAACAACCATGTACTCACGTCTACACCGTACTCGTGCTGATTCTCATCTGCGTCGAAGGAAACAATCCACGTCCAAGCCTTGTTGTGACACAAATATGCATATATGCATGGTTAATGTGATCATTTATTATGATTAATCACAATATATTTTTTTTATTTTTTCTTTATCAATGTGTCACATGACTTGTCTTGTTATATTCAATGTCAATCAATCAATGTTTATTTATATAGCCCTAAATCACAAGTCCCTCAAAGGGCTGCACAAACCACAACGACATACTCGGTAGGGCCCATATAAGAGAGAGGAAAACCTCACCCCAGTGGGATGTCGACCATGATGACTATGAGAAACCTTGTAGGGGACCACATGTGTGGTCCTCTCCAAGGAACCGAAAGCAATGGATGTTGAGCGGATCAAACATGATATTGTGAAAGTCCAATCCATAGTGGATCTAACGTAACCGTGAGAATTAAGTCCAAAATGGCTCCAATATAGTAGCGAGAGTCCAATCCAAAGTGGAGCCAGCAGGAAACCATCCCAAGCGGAGGCGGATCAGCAGCGCAGAGATGTCCCCAACCGATACACAGGCGAGCGGTCCATCTTGGGTCCCGACTCTGGACAAGCGGTCCATCCTGGTTCCCGATTTTGGACAGCCAGTACTTCATCCATGGCCACCGGACCGGACCCCCTCCACAAGGGAGGGGGGGACATAGGAGAAAAAGAAAAGAAACGGCAGATCAACTGGTCTAAAAAGGGGGTGTATTTAAAGGCTAGAGTATACAAATAAGTTTTAAGATGAGACTTAAATGATTCTACTGAAGTAGCATCTCGAACTGTTACCGCGAGGACATTCCAGAGTACTGGAGCCAGAACGGAAAACGCTCTATAGCAGGGGTGTCAAACTCAAACACAGAGCGGGCCAAAATTTAAAACTGAACAGAGCCACGGGCCAAAGTTGAACAAATTAACCTTTTAATAGGGACCCAAACAAGTTTTGCATTGAATATTGAACAAGCAAGGCTTATATAACTTTATAGTCACATGTAAAATCGAGTTTTTAATAATAATCATTAAAAAATATCAATGGCATATCAAATACAATTTAAATAAAAATTGAATGCCTCTTTTCTTTTTGCAGCCCTCTGAGGTAAATATCAAAATAAACTTTTTCCACAGGTTAATAATACATTTGCAAATAAAATAACAATAACATCCATCCATCCATCCATTTTCTACCGCTTATTCCCTTTCGGGGTCGCAGGGGGCGCTGGCGCCTATCTCAGCTACAATCGGGCGGAAGGCGGGGTACACCCTGGACAAGGCCAACACAGATAGACAAATGAATCAAACATTCAAGCCTTGAAGTAGCAAGAGAAAGTGCATGAGTAAAACATTAAGTATTGCTTGGGGGCCAGGGGGTATATTGTAGCGTCCCGGAAGAGTTAGTGCTGCAACGGTTTCTGGGTATTTGTTCTGTTGTGTTTATGTTGTGTTACGGTGCAGATGTTCTCCCGAAATGTGTTTGCTATTCTTGTTTGGTGTGGGTTCACAGTGTGGTGCATATTTGTAAGATTGATAAAGTTGTTTATACGGCCACCCTCAGTGTGACCTGTATGGCTGTTGAACAAGTATGCGTGGCATTCAATTGTGTGCGTGTCTGTGTAAAAGTTGCATATATTATGTGACTAGGTTGGCACGCTATTTCTATGTAGGAAAAGCGGACGTGACGACAGGTTGTAGAGGACGCTAAAGGCAGTGCCGTTAATGCACGCCCCCAATGTTGTCGTCCGGGTAGAAATGGGGAGAATTTCGGGAGAATGTTTACCCCGGGAGATTTTTGGGAGGGGCACTGAAATTTGTGAGTCCGGGAAAATCGGGAGGGTTGGCATGTATGAGTATTAGTGGTGAAAGCGGTGTTACAGCGGCACCGGCGCTGTATAAAACCGGCGGGCCAGCTCTAATGTTAATTTCATACTTCCTCAAGGGCCAAATAAATTACACGGCGGGCCAAATTTGGCCGGCGGGCCAGAGTTTGACACCCATGCTCTATAGCCTGCAGACTTTTTTTGGGCTCTGGGAATCACCAATAAGCCGGAGTCCTTTGAACGCAGATTTCTTGCCGGGACATATGGTACAATACAGTCTGCAAGATAGGATGGAGCTAGACCGTGTAATATTTTATACGTAAGTAGTAAAACTTGTAAAGTCACATCTTAAGTGCACAGGAGCCAGTATATTGACAGCTAAAATAATATAAGTTTTCATGACAGTCGTCTTCTTGCTGAAGGTTCTTTTAATTTTTGGAATAAAAAACAACACCATCTGTGGCCACTTTTTGGGGCAAATGATTTTTAAGCTCGTTCAACAATTTCAAAAATACCATTATGATAAATACATTCTTACAGAGTGACAAGTGGGAACATTTCTTGGTTCAGATGCTAACTTAGAGGCATATTTTTTTTCCCCAAAAACGTGCTTGCTTTTACCTCCCATTATATTTGGAGATCCCATTGGAGAATGCACACATTTCCGCCACGGTTTTTAGCCCACTGTTTTTACATGTATGCCTCTTTAGGGCCAGCTGACCACATGCACGTCACTATTGGGGTTAAGGGGGTGGTCTGCATCCCACACAGTGCAAACACATCACACTGTTGCCTTTCTTTCACTGTGCTGACTTCAAATGAGTAGGGAGAAAAAATGGAATCCGGTAGCGCGTCAGACTCCCACGCCAGAATCATTACAGCATGCATGTTCATAAAAAAGATTTAAGCTTGCAGCATGTACTAAAATACTCTACTGACAATGTTAACCAAATTTTGTTATTGCCAATAGCACCGTGCGTGTGTGAGCTTCTTCTTCTCTTTTTTTTGTTCTGGTGTAAAGCTCTTTGTATTGCCACTTGCCTATAAATAAATAACGTTTGATAATATTTGATTGAAAATATCAATAACGACAGGCTCTAATAAACATACATGAGGGTAAGCATATAGTGTGTCTATATTACTACAATAATATTTGTACCACTAAAATAATTTACGTTTTCATGACAGTCGCCTATGCGTTTTCCTCAGTGTGTAGCTGGGAAAGGCTGCAGACCCCCACAAACCCGAGGGGGTAGGAAATGGATGGATAGATTTACAAAACGTAGATTACTAGGGGATAGCGGCTACACAACAGCTAAACACACAATAGCACACAAGCTAGACATAGAAACATGTCTTTATTGAAACAACTTTGACTAGAATACAACATTTGTCAATATAAACTAGTATCAAGGTATTATGGTCGCGTATTAATTACAGGTACAAAGTGTCTGAGGCAGAAGCATACTAGAACGCACCCAGTAACAAATATGTCCGTATCATTCAATAAATAATAAAAGTATGTACTATGATTCATGCTGATATCGTATCGGTTTAATATCTGTATATATATATATACCTGTATATATATATATATATATATATATATATATATATATATATATATATATATATATATATATATATATATATATATATATATATATATATATATATGTCTTGATTGGATTATCCAGAGAATAGTGCTCGATACCGTGGTAGAGCGCAATATGTAGGTGTGGGAAAAATCACAAAACTACTTCATCTCTACAGGACTGTTTCATGAGGGGTTCCCCCAATCATCAGGAGATTTTTTTCTCCTGATGATTGAGGGAACCCCTCATGAAACAGTCCTGTAGAGATGAAGTAGTTTTGTGATTTTTCCCACACCTACATATATATATAAATGGGTATTTCTGTCTGTCATTCCGTCGTACATTTTTTTTCCTTTTACGTAAGGTTTTTTGTAGAGAATAAATGATGAAAAAACACTTAATTGAACGGTTTAAAAGAGGGGAAAACAGGAAAAGAAAAATGAAAATTAAATTTCGAAACATAGTTTATCTTCAAATTCGACTCTTTAAATTTCAAAATTCAACCAAAAAAAGAAGACAAAAACTAGCTAATTCGAATCGTTTTGAAACAATTAAAAACGGAATTTATGGAACATCATGAGTAATTTTTCCTGATTAAGATTCATTTTAGAATTTTGATGAAATGTTTTAAATAGACTAAAATCCAATCTGCATTTTGTTAGAATATATAACCAATTGGATCAAGCTATATTTCTAACAAAGACAAATCATTATTTGTTCTAGATTTTCCAGAACCAAATTTTTAAAAGAAATTCAAAAGACTTTGAAATAAGATTTAAATTCGATTCTAAAGATTTTCTAGATTTGACAGTATATATTTTTTTAATTTTAATCATAATAAGTTTGAAGAAATATTTCACGAATATTCTTTGTCAAAAAAACAGAAGCTAAAATGAAGAATTAAATTAAAATGTATTTATTATTCTTTACAATAAAAAAAATAAATTTACTTGAACATTGATTTCAATTTTCAGGAAAGAAGAGGAAGGAATTTAAAAGGTAAAAAGGTGTATGTGTTTAAAAATCCTAAAATCATTTTTAAGGTTGTATTTTTTCTCAAAAATTGTCTTTCTGAAAGTTATAAGAAGCAAAGTAAAAAAAAAAAAAGAATTTATTTAAACAAGTTTAGACCAAGTCTTTAGAATATTTTCTTGGATTTTCAAATTCTATTTGAGTTTTGTCTCTCTTAGAATTAAAAATGTTGAGCAGAGCGAGACCAGCTTGCTAGTAAATAAATAAAATTTAAAAAATTGAGGCAGCTCACTGGTAAGTGCTGCTACTTGAGCTATTTTTAGAACAGGCCAGCAGGCTACTCATCTGGTCCTTACGGGCTACCTGGTGCCTGCGGGTACCGTGTTGGTGACCCCTGTTCTAAAGTGTCTTGTCTGCCAACTTACCTAACCATTTGAGACACTTTTTGCCCCACTTGGTCTCACAGTCATGTCTTCATGTCTGTTACCATGAATTGATTAACGTGGACCCCGACTTAAACAAGTTGAAAAACTCATTCGGGTGTTACCATTTAGTGGTCAATTGTACGGAATATGTACTGAACTGTGCAATCTGCTAATAAAAGTATCAATCAATCAATCAATGCATATCTCTAGGTCCCATGGTGTGTGTGAGAGTGACAGGGGGAAAAGCTCTGGCTTGATTGGGAATACGTCATTCCAAGCCATATGGTGGTTTGCATGTAGAACCTTGAATATAAGACACAAATTTAAGACGAAAGATTGTATACAATATTGTGACAAATTTGTGGATTTCTACGGGTTCACCAGATTCCTATGTAGCCATTAAACATAGCCTGATCACATGAGACCAATGAAACAGTTCGCAGAGGACCCCTGGAATTGTTCACGTTGAATCAAAAACAGTCACATGATCATTCAGTCAGCCATTTAGCGCATTATGGACTCACCCTCATCATGGGGAAGACACGACAAAACGCACAAGACGCAGTCTCAAAGCTGAAGCTGATCGACCTGGTCATCAAAGAATGAAAATCCACGAATACTAACAAGACCCATAATGCCAGACCGTCACAGGCCAAAGACGTTTAGCGGCTATCTGCCTCGAGACGTAAATAAATGCGAAAACTATCTGCACAAAATAATATGTGTTCAAAAAATTAGTGGCCGTGGCTTATATTTAGGTCCACTCTAGTATTACGGACTAAGTCTCTAGACCAGTGGTTCTTAACCTTGTTGGAATTACCGAACCCCACCAGTTTCATATGCGCATACACCGAACCCTTCTTTAGTGAAAAATAAAATGTTTTAATATTTTATCAAATTCAAGACAAAGTTAAATGTTTTTTTTACTGGTGCACAAAATGAACCGTGCATGAACATCACCTTGTTCAAAGAACAAAACCAACACAGTGAATGAACTTATAACAAATTACACACCTGCAAATCAGACGGAAACTTAGTTAGATTCGACTTCTTTTTATTGTCATTCAAATTCTAACTTTACAGTACAGATAAGAACAATATTTTGTTGCATTGGCTCGTCGTAGTGTAGGATAAAAGAGCAATTAGGTGCAGATATAAATAGATTACTGTACAGATAAATATACTGCACTTTTGCATATGCATCCTCGTTTATGGATGTATGTTATATGGTCTTTATATTCCAGCGAGTTAATCCGTTTTTGGGGGGAATTGAGGGGATTATTAAGAGTCTTATGGCCTGAGTAAATAAACTGGTAGAGAACCTGGAGATTCTGCCAGGGAGGCTGCGGAACCTCTTCCTAGAGTCCAGCAGTGAAAACAGTCCTTGGTGGGGGTGGGAGGAGTCTCTGCAGATTTTCTGAGCCCTGGTCAGGCAGCGGTTTTTTGCGATTTCCCGGATAGGAGGAAGAGGAGTCCTGATTATCTTTTCCGACGTCCTCACCACCCTCTGCAGAGACTTCCAGTCTGAGACACTGTAGGCTCCAGTCCAGACGGAGATGCAGTTGGTCAGTAGGCTCTCTATAGTGCCTCTGTAGAATGAGGTGAGAATGGGAGAAGCGAGCTGTGCTCTTTTCATCCGACGCAAATGAACATTGTTTGGTAGTGATATGCCGATAGGGGGAAGTTTTTATTTACACAATGAGTCGGGTGTGTCTCGACCTCAGCGGCGTAGGCTCTGCCGAACCCCTGAGGCCGACTCACCAAACCCCTAAGGTTCGATCGAACCCAGGTAAAGGACCATTGCTCTAGAATATAAAACAAACTGTCAGACTGTTTTTTCAGGAAAAAAATACCATATTTTAGTAGGGTCAGTATTCTACTTGCAAGTCTCATTTTGATTATCCTTCAAACGTATACAGCACTATTTTTTGCAGAGGCAAGATGCAACAAAAGTGTTTTACATCATTAAAAAAATAGGAAAACACACATAAGCATACAAATATAGCACTATTGGCAATAACAAAGCATGGCATGGTACTGAGAATTAAGTACAAATGCCATTTTTGAGACGTCCACAATGGAGAATAAATACAAATTATGGCTGTCAAAATTAACAAATTAACGCATGTGATTAATCACAAAAAAAATACCTCAATAATTGTGTACACACACTTTGATTAATAATGCAATCTACTTTGATCGCATATGGTCTTTTACCTTAATGACTACACGGTCAGCAATCAGCTCACTGCATACGTCAGTACTAAAATGAGTGAGGAGACTCCGACTGGCAAATTTCACTCTAAAATACACTTTAAAATGTTTTTGGATTAAACTCTTACCAAGTTTTGTGCAAATTAAGGACATGCATTCAGATGTTTAAAAACATTCCTAAATGACTGTGGAAGTCGCTTCCTCGCGGGTTCCGCTGAGCACACACGTCCACAGGAGTCTGGCATTCAGAGTTGAACAAGGTTTTATTCACCATCAATGTTTTCAATATTCGACTTTTCGGTACATGTCATTTCTCTCCAAACTCTCCAAGCCCTCTTCCTCCTGCTGTTGCCGACCGCTACTGTTAAAAACAGCAGGTGATTAGACAACTTGAACTACCTAGGAAATCTAATCACCTGTCAGCTGTGTTTCGAAGCCGGCCCTGTTTGCCAGCGCGCTGTCCTCAGCACCTTGGACAGTGACGGTGACCGCCGCTCCCGCAGGCAGCACTGGCCACGCCTCCCTCCACAATAACTTTCTGACATCAAAATTCCAATCGTGTAGAAACATTGGTGTTTTTTCTCACCTGTGATAAAACATGAGCAACCCAAATTCCAAAATGTGTTTAATCGGATTTAAAAAAAAAAAGGGTAATTTGACAGCCCTACTAAAAATTTACCTAATCTAAAAATAGTTAAAAAATATTTTAAAATAATATGCAAAATTGAAATACGGCTTCCTCCCACCTCCAAAAACATGCACCTGGGAATAGGTTGATTGGCAACACTAAATTGGCCCTAGTGAGTGAATGTGTGTGTGAATGTTGTCTGTTTATCTGTGTTGGCCCTGCGATGAGGTGGCGACTTGTCCAAGGTGTACCCCGCCTTCCGCCCGAATGCAGATGAGATAGGCTCCAGCACCCCCCCGCAACCCCGAACGGGACCAGCGGTAGAAAATGGATGGATGGATGGATGGATGGATGGATGGATGGATGGAGATTAACATATTAATAAAAGCATGAAATAGTGGGATTAATAGTAGTAAAAATAGCCCAAAAAATTGACAACAGAAAAAAAAAATTACAAACCATTCATCTATCTTAAAGTATAAGAAATGTAATCCCTAGTTATGCATTGGTTGGGTGGAAATAGTCACTGTTGTTTATGTTCACACTTGCGGTGTCACCTCTACACTTGACATAGTGTCAGAAGCAACAACAGAAATAGTGTGAACTGAGAAACTAAGCGCAGGCAGCGAGGAAATTGACCGGCGTAGCGTAAAATTTTCACCCCAAATTGAACTTCTGTCACATTATAGCGGGGCTGAGAGGAAATCAGGATGGATGAAACTAAGCATGTGCATTTTTAACAGATAAGCGTTCTAAGACTTTGTCCAGCTGGGGTGACACTATTTGTCATCACGTCAACTCATTTTTGTAATTAATGGTCCATATCCTCTCTCCTCCACCAGTTCAACCCGCTAAGTCTGTGCTCTCGGTCCCCTGTGTTCTGGAAGTCAAAGAGGAGGCTGAGGTCCACCATAAATGTTTAATCCCTCCTCATTACGAGGAGTCCAGACGGTCATTTACGTGCAGTGACAAATGTGTGCACCCCCCCCCACACTCTCATGCTACCTCATGAAGCTTATTCCATTATCACCCATACAGAAAAGGTACAATAAAACTGTATCTTGGGTGACTGGCTTTACAAGACAATGTTTGCCCCAGTCCACATAACTGTGCACGTATCTGTGCACGTATGTTACGCTGGATTTGATCAGCTGTAGCCTGCTCCTCGGTGTTTACAAGACCCGGGGAACAAAGACAGTGTGTGTGAACAGGCCCAGTCCAACCAACACCGGCCTGTCCCAAACACAGCTGGCACCAACGGGCTTGGAATTGAAGCATGGGAACCACGTCCCCTTTGATTAATGTGAGAGCGAAGGCTATGGGAGACTGCCTGTCTGTCCGTCCAAGCCTGTGCACCACCATAAGAGGGGAATGTAGCGGACAAAGGTCCACCCAAATTTTGGTATGTGTGGAACTTGTGATGCAGCTCAAAATGGAAGGGAAGGTATTGATGTTCAATTCCAGCTTCACTTATGTGACCTTTCACAAGAGCCAGGCTGGGAAACTATTGATAAAATCTCATCTCATCTGTTTAATGTTGTGGCTCAATATAAATATGATGCAACCCCTCTGGCTAAAAAAAAAAAACATATCCCAGCAAGATGTCTAATTTCTTCAGGAAAAAATAGCCAGTTCAAATTTGACTCAAAGCTTACTTCCTGGCAAAATTGTCCATACAAATTACTAGGGGTGTGGGGAAAAAATCGATCCGAATACACAAAATGAACCGTGCATGAACATCACCTTGTTCAAAGAACAAAATCAACACAGTGAATGAACTCATAACAAATTACACACCTGCAAATCAGACGGAAACTTAGTTAGTTAGATTCGACTTCTTTTTATTGTCATTCAAATTCTAACTTTACAGTAGAGATAAGAACAAGATTTTGTCGCATTGACTCGTCGTAGTGTAGGATAAAAGAGCAATTAGGTGCAGATATAAATGAATAGATTACTGTACAGATAAATATACTGCACTTTTGCATATGCATCCTCGTTTATGGATGTATGTTTGTGATCTTTATATTCCAGCGAGTTAATCCGTTTTTGGGGGGAATTGAGGGGATTATTAAGAGTTTTATGGCCTGAGGGAATAAACTGGTAGAGAACCTGGAGATTCTGCCAGGGAGGCTGCGGAACCTCATTCTAGAGTCCAGCAGTGAAAACAGTCCTTGGTGGGGGTGGGAGGAGTCTCAGATTTTCTGAGCCCTGGTCAGGCAGTGGCTCTTTGCGATTTCCCGGATAGGAGGAAGAGGAAAAATCGATTCGAATACGTTGTGCGATTCAGAATCGATTCTCATTTTTTTTTAAATCGATTAATTTTTTTGTTTAATCAATCCAACAAACCACTACACAGCAATACCATAACAATGCAATCCAATTCCAAAAACAAACTTGACCCAGCAACACTCAGAACTGCAAAAAACAGAGCAATTGAGAGGAGACAAACACGACACAGAACAAACCAAAAGTAGTGAAACAAAAATGATTATTATCAACAACAGTATCAATATTAGTTATCATTTCAGCATAGCAGTGATTAAAAATCCCTCATTGACATTATCATTAGACATTTATAAAAATAAAAAAAGAACAATAGTGTCACAGTGGCTTACACTTGCATCGCATCTCATAAGCTTGACAACACACGGTGTCCAATGTTTTCACAAAGATAAAATAAGTCATATTTTTGGTTCGTTTAGTAGTTAAAACAAATTTACATTATTGCAATCAGTTGATAAAACATTGTCCTTTACAATTATAAAAGCTTTTTTTTTTTTTAAATCTACTACTCTGCTAGCATGTCAGCAGACTGGGGTGGATCCTGCTGAAATCCTATAAAATGAATGAACACAGAATTTTTTTGAATTGGAAAAATATCCTTTTTGAATAGAAATTCGAATTGAAAAAATCGATATATTATAGAATCATGACCCCAAGAATCGATATTGAATCGAATCGTGGGACACCCAAAGATTCGCAGCCCTACACATTACCGTTTTTATCAGACCAAAAGGCACACCGGATGATGATCATAAACTACTGTAGACTGATTTGTCTCTTAAGGGATTACAAAGGGGCACAAGGGTTAATGCCTGTGCCTCAAAACAATCGTTTTCAACCTTTTTTCAGTGATGTACCCCCTGTTAACATGTTTTTTTAATTCAAGTACCCCCTAATCAGAGCAAAGCATTTTTGGTTGGAAAAAAAGAGATAAAGAAGTAAAATACAGCACTATGTCATCAGTTTCTGATTTATTAAAATGTATAACGATGCAAAATATTGCCCATTTTGTAGTGGTCCTTCTTGAACTATCTGGAAAAAAAGAAATAAAAATAACTAAAAACATGTTGAAAAATAAACAAGTGATTCATCCATTTATTCATTTTCTACCGCTTGTTCCCTTTTTGCGGTCGCGGGGGAGGCTGGCGCCTATCTCAGCTACAATCGGGCGGAAGGCGGTGTACAACCTGGACATTCAATTATAAATATAGATTTCTACACATTGAAGTAATCATCAACTTAAAGTGCCCTCTTTGGGGATTGTAATAGAGATCCATCTGGATTCATCAACTTAATTCTAAGCATTTCTTCACAAAAAAAATCTATCTTTAACATCAATATTTATGGAACATGTCCACAAAAAAATCTAGCAGTCAACACTGAATTTTGCATTGTTGCATTTCTTTTCACAGTTTATGAACTTAAATTCATATTTTGTTGAAGTATTGTTCAATAAATATATTTATAAAGAATTTTTGAATTATTGCTATTTTTAGAATACTGTATTTCCTTGAATTGCCGCAGGGCATATAATATGCGCCTGCCTTGAATTATTGCCGGGTCAAACTCGCGTCTCCAAATAATTAGCGCATGCTTAGTATTAGCGCCCGGTCAAACTTGTGACACTTCCTCTGTCATAATTTTCTAAATGGAGGAGGCTGATTTCATTACCGGTAATTTGAACTCGCATTGAGGGAACAAGATTAGGAGCTACTCAGTCGGATTTAAGGTCCAAGCTTACATCACACTCAAATTTTTACTGCATACCTTTGGTAAGTGCCGGCGTGAGAAGAGGTTTTAAAATAATTAGCGCATGCTTACTTTTACCGCATGCCTTTGGTAAGCGCAGGAGTAAGAAGAGGTTTTAAAATAATTAGCGCCCCGGCGGCAATTCAAGGAAATACCGTATTTTTAAAAAATCTCACGTACCCCTTGGCATACCTTCAAGTACCCCCAGGCAATGTTCCCTCTAAGGTACGCGCCTGTGCAACTGCACACAGCAAATCTAGGCCCCGCACAAAATCGAATAAAAAGATAGGGACGGCGTGGCGCAGTGGAAGAGTGGCCGTGCGCAACCCGAGGGTCACTGGTTCAAATCCCACCTAGAACCAACCTCGTCACGTCCGTTGTGTCCTGAGCAAGACACTTCACCCTTGCTCCTGATGGGTGCTGGTTGGCGCCTTGCATGGCAGCTCCCTCCATCAGTGTGTGAATGTGTGTGTGAATGGGTAAATGTGGAAGTAGTGTCAAAGCGCTTTGAGTACCTTGAAGGTAGAAAAGCGCTATACAAGTACAACCCATAAGTGCATAACAGTGTGCACGTCTGCCGTCGCTCACATGTGCGCCACTGAATGCTCAAGGAGTTTTGGCGTTTGCTCACACATATGAAAAATTGGAAGGAAAATTGCCCCTAGGTGTACGTGTACCCCCATTTGAGAACCAGTGTCTCACCATACGAAGGTCATGAGTAGTCCTGAGTTCAATCGCGGGCTCGGGATCTTTCTGTGTGGAGTTTGTATGTTCACCCCATGACTGCTTGGGTTCTCTCTGGGTACTACGGCTTCCTCCCACCTCCAAAGACATGCACCTGGGGATAGGTTGCTTGGCAACCCTAAATTGGCCCTAGTGTGTGAATGTTGTCTGTCTATCTGTGTAGGCCCTGTGATGAGGTGGCGACTTGTCCAGGGTGTACCCCGCCTTCCGCCCGAATGCAGCTGAGATAGGCCCCAGCACCACCCGCGACCCCGGACGGGACAAGCGGTAGGAAATGGATGGATGGAAGATGTAGCACATAGTTGTGGCTGTTTTGTAATTACCATACAATCACGGCCCTGCAGTTAACAGTAGTGAAGTAAAGTGAAGTGAATTATATCTATATAGCGCTTTTTCTCTAGTGACTCAAAGCCCTTTACATAGTGAAACCCAATGTCTATTTTTTTTTTACATTTAATCCAGTGAGGGATGTCTTGTCTTGTTTTTTTTGTCTTATGATTTGCATGTTTTAATTTGAAGAGTAACTCTCCTCTCGTTTCAGGTCACTTGCCCTTCCTTTTTTGTCACCAGTCTGATGTCATCCCTGTTCTCTGATTGTTTCCAGTTGTTCCCTATTACCCTCATATGTTTTATAAGCTCACTCCTCCCTTTGTTCTGTGCCAGATTGTTTCGTTAATTCGTGCTCTCTAGTGTCCATGTCCATGTTCATGCCTTGCCTTGTCTTGTGCTTATGTTCCTTGATCCTGAATCCCTTTGTTACTATTTTGAGTTTTCCTTTCTTCCTCTTAGCAGAGTGATTTTGGTTATTTCGTTTATTCAGCCGAAGTGGTAAGTTATTAGTTAATTTTTTCATTCCTTCCTCAATTTTTTGAGTGACACTTTTTGTTAAAACTTTATTAGATTAGGTAGTGTAGAAATTTTCATAGCTGTTGTTTTGTCCTCCTGTTGGAGCGTTTTTTGTTAAATACTTTTTAGAGCATACACGGCGCCAATTGTAGTTCGTCTTTGCTTTTGTGTTTTCCTCTGTTCGGAGTGATTTTCGGTTGTTCCTTTTTTATGGAACCTTTTCGCCGATTAGTTTTTTGTGATTAATACAGATATTGTTATTCCTTGACTTTGGAAGTGAAAGGAAGTTTTCAAAATAAAAGCCTGTCTAAATTTTCAACTCTGTATCTGAGTTTTATCCTTTTACCACCTGACGGGAGCAGGTGGGTAAAGTAACTTGCCCAAGGAAACAATTAACAGCAGTGACTGGGATAGCGGAAGCGGGGATCAAACCTGCGACCCTCAAGTTGCTGGCACAGAGGCTCTACCAACCGAGCTATACCGCCCCCAGTAAATTGTTATAAAATATATTTCACAGTAAATTACTGTGAATGTTGCTGTAAAACTAATGCAAATATTAAGCAATAATTTATTATGAACATTTTGGTAGCACTTTAGTATGGGGAACATATTCATCATTAATGAGTTGCTTATTCAAGTAACAATGACTTAATTTCGAGTTATTTAGACACTAGAAGAACATATATAGGGTTAAAGGCCTACTGAAATGAGATTTTCTTATTTTAAACGGGGATAGCAGGTCCATTCTATGTGTCATACTTGATCATTTTGCGATATTGCCATATTTTTGCTGAAAGGATTTAGTAGAGAACATCCACGATAAAGTTCGCAACTTTTGGTCGCTAACAGAAAAGCCCTGCCTTTACCGGAAGTCGCAGACGATGACGTCACCCGTTGAGGGCTCCTCACATCTTCACATTGTTTTTAATGGGAGCCTCCAACAAAAAGAACTATTCGGACCGAAAAAACGACAATTTCCCCATTAATTTGAGCGAGGATGAAAGATTTGTGTTTAAGGATATTGATAGCGACGGACTAGAAAAAAAAATAAAAATATCAAGTTAAAACAAACCCAGCACGATTGCATTGGGACAGATTCAGATGTTTTTAAACATATTTACTAGGATAATTCCGGGAAATTCCTTATCTTTCTATTGTAATCCTAGTGTTTTAGTGAGTTTAATAGTACCTGATAGTGGGAAGGGTGTATCCACGGGTGTCTTGAGGCCAGTGTCTGATGGAAGTCGACAGCAGCTGTACGGACAGCACAAGCTCAGCTGATATCACAATTACCACAATTACTGATTACCACAATTTTCTCACCGAAAACTGCTGGTTGACATTTGGTCGGAAACCATGTTCGCTTGACCGCTCTGATCCATAGTAAAGTTTCACCTCCGGGAATTTTAAACAAGGAATCACCGTGTGTTTGTGTGGCTAAAGGCTAAAGCTTCCCAACTCCATCTTTCTACCTTGACTTCTCCAATATTAATTGAACAAATTGCAAAAGATTCAGCAACACAGATGTCCAAAATACTGTGTAATTATGCGGTTAAAGCAGACGACTTTTAGCTGTGTGTGTGCGCAGCGCTAATATTTCCTAACAGTCCGTGACGTCACGCGTACACGTCAGCATTCCGCGACGTTTTCAACAGGACACTTCGCGGGAAATTTAAAATTGCAATTTAGTAAACTAAAAAGGCCGTATTGGCATTTGTTACAATGTTAATATTTCATCATTGATATATAAACTATCAGACTGCATGGTCGGTAGTAGTGGGTTTCAGTATGTTACGTCGGTTTGGCATTGTGATGCCGGGTTCGATTCCCTCGAGGATGCGTCGAAATTGAACACAGCAAAGGTAAGATAAACAGATTTATTTAAATAACAAAAAGAGCTATATAACAAAAATGCTAGAGCTAGTAGAATAAAACAAACAAAGGACGCTAGCATAAAAGCTAGGATATACAAAAATGAGAACTAAACTGGCACATAGACATATTAAAGAGAAAAACAAAACATACAGCATGAGAGCTGGAATAAACAAATGGCTGAGCGTGAAAAGCTAGCGAGAATATACATACGATGTAGAGTGCAGGCGTAACTTGTTGCGTGAAAGCAAATTATGAACCCAGGCTGAACAAACAAAAGAGGACGGCTTATAAAGTGACGGTGATTATCTGTAGCAGGTGTGCGGGGCGTGAGCAGCAGGTGAACTGATGTGTAACCATAGTGATGGACAAAAACAGGAAATAAACGGGTCAGACTGATAATGAAAAAACAAACATGTGAAGATCTGAGCAGCAGATCGCAACACAGTAGGCCTTTAAGGTTAGTAAAAAGCAATAATTCTGAGGTTATTGAGGGAAGACTCTTAGTTAATGGCTTACTGGTTGTATAATAAGGCCATGCAGAATGAGGCATTAATAAGTACTTAATGATGACTAATTAAGAGCCAATATGTTACTAATTTGCATGTTAATAAGCAACTAATTAGTGGTGAATATGTTTTTCCCCATACTAAAGGATTACCAACATTTTTAAAGTGTATTGTAAAGGTACTCGTGCTTTCTCTTTGTCCATTTGTCCTGAAGAATACACCCGTAAAAGGGGAGAATATAAGGGGTCCAATCACCTGGTGTGGAAATGTCAAGCTCCCCTCCCCTCGCTTGCTGACATTTAGCCTTAAACCACAGGGAGTGTACCTCTAAACCACAGGGAGTGTACCTCGAAAGTGCATCACATCAGCAGCAGCACACCATGTCGTTACGCAGTAAGCTCGGAAAACAACACCGGTTTTAGCGGCTATTTAGACACTGATGACTGCATGAATAAGTGCTATACAAGCTTTATGCTGGCTATTCTAATACATCCAGGTTTTCTTCCTATATGACTTGAGATGTACTCTTTAAAGGGGAACATTATCACAACTTCAGAAGGGTTAAAACAAATACAAATCAGTTCCCAGTGGCTTATTTTATTTTTCAAAGTTTTTTTCAAAATTTTACCCATTATGGAATATCCCGAAAAAAGGCTTTAAAGTGCCTGATTTTCGCTATCTTTAAATCCATCGTCCATTTTCCTGTGACGTCATTTAGTGATGCCAACATGGCGGAAACCACAGCAAGATATAGCAACATTAGCTCGGATACAGACTCGGATTTCAGCGGCTTAAGCGATTCAACAGATTACGCATGTATTGAAACCGATGGTTGGAGTATGGAGGCAGATAGCGAAAACAAAATTGAAGAAGGAACTGAAGCTATTGAGCGAATAGCTATTGAAGTTATTCGGCGATCGCCTTCTAACCAACGATTGAGTGTCGCGGGGTATCCATACATCTCTGTGCCATATATGTCGTAGCATCGCCGGTAAAATGTGCAGGAGCAACTTAAATCTGTCGATTGGTAAGTGTTTGTTTGGCATTAAATGTGGGTGGAGTGAAAGGCTGGATGCGAATATAGCTACAAATGTACACACAGCTAGCCTAATCAGCATGTTAGCATCGATTAGCTGGCAGTCATGCCGCAACCAAATATGTCTGATTAGCACATAAGTCAATAACATCAACAAAACTCACCTTTGTGATTTCGTTGACTTTATCGCTGGAAATGCATCTGCTTTGAGTGTCGCAGGGTATCCATACATCTGTGCCATGTCTGTCGTAGCATCGCCGGTAAAATGTGCAGATGAAGGACTTTCGGATCTTTTGACACTGGAGCAACTTAAATCCGTCGATTGGTAAGTGTTTGTTTGGCATTAAATGTGGGCGGAGGGAAAGGCTGGATGCAAATATAGCTACAAATGAGGCATAACGATGCAATATGTATATACAGCTAGCCTAAATAGCACTTTAGCATCGATTAGCATGCCGTGCTATTCGATGCACACTCCACGTAAGTCAACTTGAATCCGTCCCTGATCGTGTTGTTACACCCTCCGACAACACACCGACGAGGCATGATGTCTCCAAGGTACGGAAAACAGTCGAAAAAACGGAAAATAACACAACTGATTGGACTCGCTGTTTGTAATGTGTTTGAGAAAATGGCGGATTGACTACCCCGAGAGCGAATAATAGAAAGGCGTTTAATTCGCCAAAATTCACCCATTTAGAGTTCGGAAATCGGTTAAAAAAATATATGGTATTTTTTCTGCAACATCAAGGTATATATTGACGCTTACATAGGTCTGGTGATAATGTTCCCCTTTAAGGCACGGACGAGATGCGGTATCCAAGAGACCACATTCCTCTCGTTCCCTTCATCATCCACCCCTCCTCCTCTTCTTTTTTCCACCCATCAGCCTCTTCCCCAGGTGGCAGTGAGGCCCGGCCTGTCTGAAATGTGATAGGCATAATCCCATTTAGCCTAATTGCATCTGCGGGAGAGCAGCTCTACGTGTCCCACCGCGTTCCCGACCGAACCCCCTTGGAAGACATTATATGTACACCAACGGCACATAGGAAGCTCCTTTAAAACACGGCCGAGCGTGTTGTTGTCGCACGGCGAAGTCCCGGTGCATTTCTTTGTTTGCCTCACAAAGATGATCTTGCTTTTGCCGGAGAGGGCGGGGAGGCGGCTGCACCCAGTTTGCATTAGCAGAGACGAGACAGAGCAGTCAGACAACAATGTTAAGAGAAGCGTGATGCTGCAAATGGCCTAATGGAAAGGCTGAGGGCTGTAATTTGTGCATGTGTGTGTGTGTGTGCGGGGGGTGGTGCATCCGCCCGGGGGGGCTGTGGTTCAGTGGGTGCTGCCACGGGGAGTCCTGGGGAGCGGTCCACTGCGATGGAAGTCGTAATGACACTCGGAGCTCCACTGCTCGCATTTTATTCACACTAGACTGGAGAGGGTATTAGGCATGAGTGCTAGTGGCATAGCAACAACTCATCATCATATTAATGGTCCCAGTGAAGGTCGTTTTTGTATCTTAGAAACCATTATTGCATGTTATGTGTTGATTCCGTGATGAATTTGTACCGGTTCTTTTTGAAGTGGCGATATCGCAGAACAGTTTTCCTCGAGGGCCGTGCACGTCGCAGGGATGGCTGCCCCGACAGAGGTAAAGGCGAATATGTATGAAATTGCTCAGACATTTTTATTATCATAACCAGGGGTCCCCAAACTTTTTGACCCGGGGGCCGCATTGGGTTGAAATAAATTTGCCGGGCTATATATATATATATATATATATATATATATAACGTACTTCCTTGAACTGCCGCCGGGGCGCAAATTAATTTAAAACCTCTTCTCACTCCTGCGCTTACCAAAGGCATGCGGTAAAAGTAAGCATGCGCTAATTATTCTAAAACCTCTTCTCAATCCGGCACTTACCAAAGGTATGCAGTAAAAATTTGAGTTTGATGTAAGCATGGACCTTAAATTCTACTGAATAGCTCTTAATCTTCTTCCCTTTTTGCGATTTCAAATTACCGACATTGAAATCAACCTCCTCCAATTTGAAAATGATGACAGGGGAAGTGTCACTCGTCACGAGTTTGACCAGGCGGTAATACTAAGCATGCGCTAATTATTTTGGGAAGCGAGTTTGACCCGGCAGTAATTCAAGGCAGGCGCATACTATATGCCTTGTGGCAATTCAAGGAAATACGGTATATATATATATATATATATATATATGTATACATATGTATATATATATATATATATATATTTATATATATATATATATATATATATATATATATATATATATATATATATATATATATATATATATATATATATATATATATATACATATATATTGGAAAATGCATTTTTGTACAATGTGATTTTCCTGAGCGGCTAGGAGACCCTGAGAGTAACAAGCAACAAGTGGTTGAAAATGGATTAGGAAGGTCAGGTTTAAAAAAGAAATTCTTGGAACTTCCCACGGGCCAGATCTCGAACACTGGCGGGCCAGATCTGGCCCGCAGGCCATAGTTGGGGACCCCTGATCATAACTATAACTTGCTCAAACGTCAGGGTCACAAAAAAATGCAAAACAATAAAAACACATACAAATGTTTTTTTTATTTGTATTCTAAAAATAAAATCAGAAACTGATATTTAAGTATTCATTTTCATTTTGATAAAAAAAACAACAACCTTGTTGCATCTTTAATATTTTGTTTTTTCCACATTGCGGATTTCATTTTTCTTGAAGTTTTTATAACTGGGGAAGGTTGGGATAGTGCACGTGCCAGCAACCTGAAGGTTCCTGGTTCGATCCCCAGCTTCTACCAACTTAGTCACGTCCGTTGTGTCCTTGAGCAAAACACTTCACCCTTGCTCCTGATGGGTCGTGGTTAAGTCCTTGCATGGCAGCTACCGCCATCAGAGTGTAAATGTGTGAATGTGGAAATAGTGTCAATAGTACCTTGAAGGTCGAAAAGCGCTATAGAAGTGTACTGTAACTCAGTGGTCCCCAACCTTTTTGTATCCGCGGACCGGTCAACGCTTAATAATTTGTCCCGCGGCCCGGGGGATCCTTTTTTGTTTTGTTTTCTTTGTCATGAAAAAGGGACGTTTTTGTCATGAAAAAGGGAGGTTTTTGTGGTTGGTGCACTAATTGTAAGTGTATATTGTGTTTTTTATGATGCTTTAATAAAAAAAAAATATACATTTTTTTATTTTTTATTTTTTATAAATAAAAATGAATACAAATTATTCTGCGGCCCAGTACCAATCGGGCCACGGCCCGGTGGTTGGGGACCACAGCTGTAATTCATTTACCATTTACATAATGACTACTATTTTTTTCAGTGTGTATTGCCCTAATTTAAGATTTTTTAAGCACAAAAATGGCTAAATGAACTAAAAAATATTGATACTACATCGCTATATTGAATTAAGAGAGTGTAAAGGTGACTAAATGATGTTAATCATGTGTAGAAAGTCCTCCTAATGTTGGCAAATTTATTTGAAAGGTAGTAACCAGGTTTTTTTTATGCTCTAGCTATGTAAGTATACAATTTACAATTAATGATTCTTACTTTGCACAAATTAATTTATCACCGTCAAGTGCGGAACCAATTTACTGTGAAAAACAAGGGATTACTGTATATGTTATCAAAATGTTTGTTGCATTATCAGATATTAAACTTTTAAATACATGCAGTACATGCAATTTTGCTGTCAAATTTAAAAGAATAAATGTATTTAACAACAAAGATGTAGTGCTTTATTGATGCACATTATTTCCAAGCTTTCGTGGTCCACATAGAACAAAGCGGAAATTATACTGCACAGCCAGGAATTATGTTTTTTTTTTAAGCATGTCGAAGTTCATGTCGGAATTCCTGCTTTTTGTTAATGCATCACTCACACGGTATTTATCACATGGTGTATGGAGCTTAGTAAATCAGGCCCTCCGTAGGGAAAAGTGTCAATGATGAAGCAGGAAGCATCGAGGAATATTTTTGTCATAAAGTTCATATGAAGTGCCCTGTCATTTAAAAAATGTATATGCCCTTCTTCATACAAAACGGGCCTACAACATATCGCAGACGACGAGTAATTAACTCAATTAATCACGATTAATCACAATTCAAAAGTGAGTGGTGTACAGTACTTCCATTTTTGGAGCTACAGTACTGCATATAGTGTTGTAACGAGACCAAAATTATTTCGATATTTTTCGGTACTTTTCGAAACAAAGGGGACCACACAAACTGTCATAATTGGCTTTATTTTAATGGTAAAATAGTCATGCAGACATTTGTATTTTAGATTAAAGGCAGAATGAAACAGAAATCTTATAAAACCTAAAAACATTAAAAACTACAATGAATCACCAGTATTAGATTAGATTAGATTAGATAGTACTTTATTTATTCCGTCAGGAGAGTTCCTTCAGGAAAATTACAATTTTCAGCACAATCCCATTGAAGATCAGACAAACATTACAGGGAGACAGAACAGGATCGCTGATGGGTCTGCTGGCTTCCAGCGCCCCTTACAAAAAAGATGAGATACAGGTAAACAAGTGGGGGGAATGGGAGAAAAAAATAGAAGATTAAAATAAAATCAAAATAAAAAATCGGTCTTAGCCTGGGCCCTGGAGAGGGGGCGCAGACTGAGGCCAAGGGAAAAAAACAACTCATAGCCATAGTACACATCCCTCTCACATGTGTGTAAGTGGGGAAACATCAAACATCAAAGAACACAGAGGACATTAAAGACATTAAAGCAGCAGATACAACCAGACACTTCTACATACAGCTATGAATAAAAAGTAAAAGAAACATATCCACTCTGGTGGCCTCTGCGGTGTTCCACGCCATCGTCCGCTGGGGTGGAGGGAGCAAGGCCAAAGACAGGAGCAGACCCACCAAAGCAACCAAGACAGCCGACTCCACTCTCGGCCAGTGTCCAGTCCACATGGTTGAGCGAGGATACGTCCAAGAAGACTGAGGTATACAGGCACTCGTGTTGTTCCGATACCAATATTTTGGTACCGGAACCAAAATGTATTTCGATAATTTTTGGCACTTTTCTAAATAAAGGAGACCAGACAAAAAATATCATTATTGGCTTTATTTTAACAAAAAAATCCTAGGGTATGTTAAACTTATGTTGCTTATTGCAAGCTTGTGCTTAAATAAAATAGTGAACATACATGACATCTTGTCTTTTTAAGTAAGTAAGCAAACAAAGGCTCCTAATTAGTCTGCTGACATATGCAGTAACATATTGTGTCATTTATCATTCTAATATGTTGTCAAAACTATTAAGGACAAGTGGTAGAAAATACATTATTAATCTACTTGTTCATTTACTGTTAATATCTGCTTATTTTCTGTTTTATCATGTTCTATCTACACTTCTGTTAAAATGTAATAATCATTTATTCTTCTGTTGTTTGGATGGCGGACCCCTATTTTTCAGAGGCGGTATAGTACCAAATATGATTCATTAGTATGGTGGTACTATACTAGTATCGGTATACTGTACAACCCTAACTGTATATATTCCTCTATGCAGCTGTTTTGTATCGATGCCTTTTTTATTAGCTGCGTGACACGGTGAGCTCCAGCAGGCCGCCGATCAATCAGCTACACAAAGGAAAAATCAATGTCCCGGAACTGAGTCACCCCACTGAGAATGTAAATCAATAGACTTTGATTCGACAGGAAGAACAAAGCAAATCTTATGTGGTGGAATCCGAAACATCCATGAGTGGTAAACAACTGTTTACAGTTCAATCCTGCAAACCACAGTAATAAACATATTGCCGGATTGATATCTGGATGTCGTATTAGAGACTGGCAGCTGCAAAATTATATTTACCTTTATGTTTGTCCCTGTGCTTTGGCCTCCATTTTTTTCCTCTACTCATCATCCAGCACTACTTCCTGTCTGATGTGTGAGGTGATCACATAAAACTGTGGGCTGAGGTCTGTGTTCTCCTCACTCTGTGTGAACTCCTGCCGTGGCAGCGATCTCTCCCGCCACCAGAGGTAACGCGATGAAAGAGTGACGAGAATACCAAATGGAGCCTGCCGTGATTAAATATTCCACTCAACCTTCATCTAATCAACATTTATAGTGTCCTGCCAGTGGAATTACGCTGCCCAGCACTAAATCGTCTCTGCATCATCACTTGTAAACACTCAAGCATTTAAGATGGAGAATTCTTCCTGCAAGGGTGCTATCAAAGCCAGCAGTATATTTATATGTCTATATATATATATATATATGTACGGACATACATATATATATATATATATATATATATATATATATATATATATATATATATATATATATGTATATGTACATACATATACATGTATATATATATATACATATATATATATATATATATATATATATATATATATATATATATATATATATATATATATATATATATATATATAGGTGTGGGAAAAATCACAAGACTACTTCATCTCTACAGAACTGTTTCATGAGGGGTTCCCTCAATCATCAGGAGATTTTAATGGAAGCATTCACATACAATGGTTTATATAGGCCACAGAGTGGGTGGGTACAGGCAGGCGTAGGGTGTGGTGATTGGCTCATGTGTTACCTAGGAGGCGTTTCCGTCTGTGGCGGCATGTTGAAATGATTTCACTGCGCTTGTTGAGGGATGATAGATCTGGATGATATATAATAAACAGTTTCTCTTTTAAGCATAGGTTGCATCTTTTATTACCACTGTTGTAAGGTGTGCTGGATGCAAGAATTTGCCATGTTATTGAATATTCAACATTATTGTCTTTGAGGTTCCAAATGTGTTTGCTGAGTTCTGTAGAATTACGCAAAGTCTGGTTTCTAAAGGAGGCGTTGTGATTATTCCATCTTGTTTTGAACGCTCCTTCGGTTAATCCTACGTACGTGTCGGATGGATTAATGTCCTTGCGTATTACCTTTGCTTGGTAAACGACTGATGTCTGTAAGCATCCTCCGTTGAGAGGGCAATCAGGTTTCTTGCGACAGTTACATTCCTTATTGGTTTCAGAGTCGTTTAGTCTGGGGGTAGGCAGTCCTTTTGCAATTGCTTTGTTGTGGTTTGAAATGATTTTTTGGATGTTATTCATACAGCTGTACCTCAATTTAATGTTGTTCTTGTTGAATATTTTTCTTAGGGTGTTGCCTTTGGGGAAGTGTTTGTCGATCAGAGTGAGGAACTTGCGGCCAATGTTGGTTGAGACGTTTTTACTGAATGGCGGGTTGTACCAGATGATGTCTCAACCAACATCGGCCGCAAGTTCCTCACTCTGATCGACAAACACTTCCCCAAAGGCAACACCCTAAGAAAAATAGTATTGAGCACTATTCTCTGGATAATACAATCAAGACATATATATATATATATATATATATATATATATGTATATACACATACATGTGTATATATATTCAATTTCTACCGCTTATTCCCTTTGGGGTCGCAGGGGGTGCTGGTGCCTATCTCAACTACAAACAGGCGGAAGGCGAGATACACCCTGGACAAGTCGCCCAGATATGATATATATATCTATATATATGTGTGTATATATATATATATATATATATATATATATATATATATATATATATATATATATATATATATATATATGTGTGTGTGTGTGGTCTCATAAAAACTGCTGAGCTGGGTTCCTCAATGCAAATCAGGCAGCGGCCTCAGCTCATATACTTATTTGAAGATGGAGGGAGAGTGATGGAACTCTCCGAGGGACCGTGGCGGTGATTTAGCCCGGGGAGTGGGTGTGAATCATGGCGAAGAGAAGGAAGGGTTTTGCTGCAGGCCATGCATGTCTCATTAGAATTTCAGAATGGAATAGGAAGACTTAGACTTAGCTGTTCAATTGGCGGTCCCTGAGTTTAGAGCAAAAAACGTGGGCGGGACTTTTAATTTTTTGCAATATAGCTTAACGTTGGCACGCTAACAGTAAGCATGCGTTTAGAACAGGGGTGTCAAACTCATCTGGTTGTATTACCAACGACATCGTTGACAACATGGCACGAAAGTAACTGTCCATATTGTGTATACTATCACTAATAAGCAGTGTAAGCACAGAGTCATGCTCGCTCTCGTGGCAGCGGATACAAATAATTGCTATTGCAATTATTATTATTATTATTCAAAAGTGCATATTATATATACTATTATATATATAGTATTTATATGGCCTGGTGTGTGTGTGTGTCTGTATATGATGGATATGTATGTATTTTGGGTATATGCATGTGTGTATGTATGTGCTTGTGTGTGTATGTGTATGTATTGTATGTATGTATATGTATATATATATATATATATATATAATTTGTATATATGTGTGTGTATATATGTGTATGTATGTGTATATATATTTGTGTCTGCATATGTGTATATGTAAGTGTGTGTGAATTTAAATGTATTATACATAGATAATCTATAGCATCTACGCAGCAACCACTGAATTGAATTATATTATATATATTATTGTATTATATATTGTATATATATATATATATTGTAAATGCATAGGGGTGGGACCTAATAAGTTTACTTCTTCCCACTCCCTTTTGAGCCAATCTTGACATCCACATAAGATTAGTCACATGTAATGTTTACAATGTGGGTGTAAATATAATGTATATATATATTTATTTTGTATTTTATGTCATTCTTTTGTTTTGTTTGCATGGCTCAAAATAAACCATTCATTCATTCATTCATTCATTCAATTCAAAACAGTGGACACATTTAGAACAGCAATTATTTTTATTGAAAAAATTACTGCTCATTTTTGTACTTAGCTAAACTCATTTCTCGGTCAGGATAAAACCTGTTCACGGGCCGTACGTTTGACACCCCTGGTTTGGAATCAAAATAAATGAGTGTGAAGTAGACATCATTAAAATTAGCCAAAAAAAACCTACCATCTTGATGTTAGCATGCTCACTGTTAGCATGCGTCAAGTATCAAAATGTATGACTCTGGGGTTTATACCTGCAAAAATAGCTAAAGAAAAATGTGCATGCTCTTGTTAGCATGCTAACGTAATAATGCACTGGTTTTGTGTGACGGATGTAGCGGGTTTGAACCTTAGCGGAAATCGTGGCAGAGAAGTTTGCCAATTTATGTTTTGGCTATGTTAAATTTGTTTGTCTTTTGCCTCTAAAATAACGTTGACTTAGGTCCAACATACTGTATGCATTTAAATATATTAATTTATTCAGATGAATGTTTTCTCCCACTTTACTACTGCAACACATTCATGACTTGTTCTTACTCTGTGTTGTTATTTTTAATTACTCATTTTATCTAATTTCATCAAAATACAGTATAATCTGCCCTTTGGTTACTTTGATCAATGTTTTTTCTATTGTATTTATTTTAATATGTCAGACTCTTTTTTCCTTTCTTCATTATTAATTCTATCATTTATATTTATTATCTGAATCTATTTACCTCTTCATTTGTTTGGTGTTTTCATTTAGTTGATGTTTTTTCATTAGTTTCTGAGTAGTAGCAGGGAAGGGTGGTTCCACAATAAAATTTGGGAAAAAATACGAGTATTGAAATATATTGTGTTTATCTACACTATATTGCCAAAAGTATTTGGCCACCTGCCTTGACTCACATATGAACTTGAAGTGCCATCCCATTCCTAACCCATAGGGTTCAATATGATGTTGGTCCACCTTTTGCAGCTATAACAGCTTTAACTCTTCTGAGAAGGCTGTCCACAAGGTTATGGAGTGTGTTTATAGGAATCTTTGACCATTCTTTCAAAAGTGCATTGGTGAAGAGGCCTGGCTCTCAGTCTCTGTTCTAATTCATCCCAAAGGTGTTCCATTGGGTTCAGGTCAGGACTCTGTGCAGCCCAGTCAAGTTCATCCCCACCAGACTCTTTCATTCATTGTTTTTATGGACCTTGCTTTGTGCACTGGTTCACAGTCATGTTGGAAGAGGAAAGGGCCCGCTCCAAACTGTTCCCACAAGGTTGGGAGCATGGAAATGCCCAAAATGTTTTAGTATCCTGGAGCATTCAAAGATCCTTTCACTGGAACTAAGGGGCCAAGCCTAACTTCTGAAAAACAAAACCCCAGCATAATTCCTCCTTCACCAAATATCACACTCGGCACAATGCAGTCCGATATGTACCCGGCAAAGTCCAAACCCAGAATGGTCCATTAGATTGCCAGATGGAAACGCATTATTAGTACTTTTGGCAATGTAGTGTACTACGCCAGTGGTTCTCAACCTTTTTTCAGTGATGTACCCCCATGAACATTTTTTTAATTCAAGTACCCCCTAATCAGAGCAAAGCATTTCAGGTTGAAAAAAAAGAGACAAAGAAGTAAAATACAGCACTATGTCATCAGTTTCTGATTTATTAAATTGTATAACAGTGCAAAATATTTCTCATTTGTGGTGGTCTTTCTTGAACGTTTTGGAAAAAAAGATATAAAAATAACTAAAAACTCGTTGAAAAATAAACAAGTGATTCAATTATAAATAAAGATTTCTACACGTAGAAGTAATCATCAACCCTAAAGTGCCCTCTTTGGGGATTGTAATATAGATCCATCTGGATTCATGAACTTAATTCGAAAACTTTTCTTCACAAAAAAATAAATCTTTAACATCAATATTTATGGAACATGTCCACAAAAAATCTATCCGTCAACACTGAATATTGCATTGTTGCATTTCTTTTCACAGTTTATGAACTTACATTCATATTTTGTTGAAGTATTATTCAATAAATATATTTATGAAGGATTTTTGGATTGTTGCTATTTTTGGAATATTTAAAAAAAAATCTCACGTACCCCTTGACATACCTTCAATTACACCCCCATTTGAGAACCACTTTACTACGCTGTTGATGCTTGTATAAAATGTATAAAAATACAAAAATATAAAAAATATTAAAATACATATATAAAAAATATACTACTCTGCTTGCATGTCAGCAGACTAGGGTAGATCCTGCTGAAATCCTATGTACCGAATGAATACAGAATCGTTTTGAATCGGAAAAATATCGTTTTTGAATCGAGATTCGCGTTGAATCGAAAAAAATCGATGTATTATCGAATCGCGACCCCAAGAATCGATATTGAATCGAATCGTGGGACACCCAAAGATTCACAGCCCTAATAGATACTAAGGGCCCCAATTCAATGTCCACTATAGAAATTGTTGCTTCTCAAAAAAAAGAATAATAGTGAAAAGGAGAAGTTTGTCCCCTGGTCCTTAGTTTCTGGTAATGTGGTTTAATAGCCCTGACTTCGATCCATCAGACCAGCCCTGCAGTGGCCTCGACTGCAGCATTGACCCTGAGGATTGCAACCCTGGCTTGTTCATCTCTCTGCTCCGTCCCCATGACCGTCGCTCTCAGGCGTGTCATTCCACATCAGAGGCCTCCTCACCACTCCTCTCTTCTCCCCCCCACCAACCCCTCGTGCCTTCACTATAAGCCTCTTGAAGTATGACTCGGCGGCGCGAGAATAGCAAATGAATTCCCAGTCTGAACGCCGCACTCCCGGCCTCTCTCGCCTCTGGCGGCCTATTCTGTACCTCTCCTCCTCTCGCTCCGTCCTCCCCTATATTACTCGGAAATGGGATTCGGGGTAAAACTGCTCACTTGCGGTAAAACGACACCGAACAACATGAAAGGGGGAGGGATTGATTGTTTCAGCTCAAAGACGAACTTCCGCTTTGCCTGTCCCACTTCTCCTAGTGCAATAATCAATTACCAGCAAGAGTTGCAGCTCCCCGAGGCGTTGACTTTGGACAAGCAGAGGTCAGAGGAAAACAACGTGGGAACAGCCTTATCTCCCCACACACGGATGTTTGTTAAGGTTCCCCATTAAGTTCCACACTCAAATTTGCATATTAATTGCATTTCCGCTCCTTTAAGGCTCGTGTTTATAGGTGCTTTATTTCTTTGAGAAGACACTCGTGTCCGCGGGGATCTCACCTGCACCAGAAGACAGGAACCGAATTTCCACAGGAAATTGCTTTAACGTGAGTGTAATCGAATTTTCACCCACACACACCTTGAGTGCGGGGGCCTGGAGGGCCCGCCCGCATGCAGCTCTGCTCCTTCCCTATATGTGCGGCGTAATACCACACGCACGGCACTGAAACAAGCCAAGGAGATCAACTACAAAATGCAAAACCACGCGGTTTTAAGTTATCTGGCAACTTCCTCATGCCTTGTGTTGGCAAAATGAACACACACACACACACATACATATATACACCGAGCACTCAGACAAGTGGAGCGTGCTTTGGCAGCTTTCTCCACAAATGTTTGAAAAGACGTGAAAGTTTTAATGACTGGATTGAGTGAGGGGATAAAGGAACAGCTGGAGACTCTGTAATGTAGTGGCTATTCTCATACAAGGAGAGGTATACGCACAAGCTGTCTTGACGCAGTTTTATCCTCGCTCACAAAGAACAGGTGATGGAGCATTCTCTTGTCCCGATTCTCCAAAACAATGTGGCCATATGGAGCCATACTTGCCAACCTTGAGACCTCCGATTTCGGGAGGTAGGGGGTGGAGGGCGTGGTTAGGAGGAGAGTTTTTTTACAGCCAATTCACCGACTCGAATATTTCATATATATTATATATACATATATATATATAAATATATATATATATATATATATATATATATATATATATATATATATATATAATTTTTTTTTAATTTATTTTATTATATATATATATATATTTTTTTTTTTTTTATTTATTATATATATATATATATATATATATATAAATAAATCAAATAAATAGTTGAATTTCAGACGGCACCTATCACAGTAATAAAAACACAGTTGTTCTACTAACTGTACTGTGCTTTCTGGTTACTAAAAAAACAACAACAACACTTACCTTTCACTATTTGAGTAACGTCACTTCTGTGTTTCCAGAAGATGGCGCCAGTATGTGCTCTGCCCTGCCGTCTCTCGCTGTCAGCTCTGTTCGTTTTTGTGTTGTTTGCGTCTATTTTTGTCTCTGTCAGCTCACTGCTTAAGTATGACCGCCAAACACTGTTGGATCTTTGCCCCTTTCCCACTGATATGATCAACTTCGACTTTGTTTTTTTGACGTCCCAGTCAGCTTTTTCGTGCCGCCCCCCGCCAGGTTCGGTTTTGTGAACGCAAGATCTTTGACAAACAAAATGTTTATCCTGAAGGATTTTTTCACTTCCCGCAGACTGACTTCCTCTGTGTGACGGAAACATGGCTGAGAGCCGGTGAGTTCCCCCCACTTAATGAACTTCTGCCTCTGGAGTGTTCCTACTTTAATTCTCCGCGGTCGTCCAGTCGAAAATGAGGAGGATTAGCAGTCGTTTTTAAAAATGACTTTAAATGTGGTCAGATCCGCCTGCAATCCTCTCTTTCAAGCTTCGAACTGTGCATGTTTGAGCTGGAGGGGGCGTGGCCTTCAGCTCCAGCTGAATTTCGGGAGAAAATTTCTTCCGAGAGGTTTTCGGGAGGGGCGCTGAATTTCGAGAGTCTCCCGGAAAATCCGGGAGGGTTGGCAAGTATGTATGGAGCACATATGAATATGACGCTGCCGCTGGCACTCTGCATCCGGAAAGTATTCACAGCGCTTCACTTTTGCCACGTTTTGTTATGTTCCAGTCTTAAAGCAAAATGGAATAAATGTATACAATCCCACAAGCTTGGCACACCTATCTTTCGGCAGTTTCACCCATTCCTCTTTGCAGCACCTCTCAAGCTCTATCAAGTTGGATGAGAAGTGTTGGTTTGCATCCAGAATGTCTCTGTACATTGCTGCATTTGTCTTTCCCTCTATCTGGTCTACCAGTTTCTGCTTCTGGAAAACATTCCCACACCATGATGCTGCCACCACCATGCTTCACTCTTGGGATAGTATTTGCCTGGTGATGAGCGGTGCCTGGTTTCCTCTGAACATGATGCCTGGCATTCACGCCAAATAGTTAAATTTTTGTCTCATCAGAATAGAGAATTTTTTCATGTTCTGAGAGTTTTTCAGGTGCATTTTGGCAAACCTTTTATTAAAAAATGGCTTCTGGCTGGCCACTCTACTGTACAAGACTGATTGGTGCATTGCTGCAGAGATGCTTGTCAATATGGAAGGTTCTCTCTCTCACAGCTCTGTCTCTAACAGAATGACCATAGGGTTCTTAGTCACCTCCTTGACTAGACTAAGATATAGCCGTGGTCAAACGTTTACATACACTTGTAAATAATATAAAGTCATGGCTGTCTTGAGTTTCCAATCATTTCTACAACTCTTTTTTTTTGTGATAGAGTGATTGGAGCACATACTTGTTGGTCACAAAAAATATTCATGAAGTCTGGTTCTTCTGTAAATTTATTATGGGTCAACTTATAATGTGACCAAATCTGCTGTGTCAAAAGTATACATACAGCAATGTTAATATTTGGTTACATGTCCCTTGGCAAGTGTACTTATTTATGTTTTGGCCTGTCCAGCTTCTCAGGCAAATCACATAGTTGATGTAGATGCCCATATCGGCTGTTCAGATCTACTTTACAAAAGAGAAGTGTAGGATACTTCTCTTGTTGCCTTATATGTATTTGACTTTAATAAATGTATTTATATTATCATTTGGTGCAGCCGGGCTGGAGCAGAGGGGATAGACAGAGAAAAGAAGGAAGACAGAGGGGGAAATTGTGGGGATGAGAGGGGGGATAAGACATAGAGACAACAACAACAACAGCAAACACAACAATAACAACAACAACAACAACAACAACAACAAGAGCAAAATCAGCAAATATGATATGTACAAGTATGATGGTAAAAGTGATAGCAAAGAAGCAGTTAGCGAAATATATAATAATACAGAAGTGACAATGAACATTATTACACTACAAATGGAGCAATACAAATATCAATATAAATATCACTATTGATAATGAAAAATACCAATATTTTACCTCTATTATCAACAATACAGTTGTTCAAATGCAACAATACATGTACGTAATGATAACTAGAGATACAAAAGAATACAGAAAAATGGAGGGAAAGAAAGAAAACCAACCTATATTAACCTTGTAGATTGTTATAGTAAAAATAAGTTAAGCTTTGTCAGGGTGCCATGTGTGCCATGTCCCTTGGCAAGTTTCACTGCAATGAGGTGCTTTTAGTAGCCATCCACAAGCTGCTAGCAAGCTTCTGGTTGAATTTTTGACCACTCCTCTTGACAAAATGTGTGCAGTTCCGCTAAATGTGTTGGTTGTCTGACATGGACTTTTATCTTCAGTATTTTCCACACGTTTAAGTCAGGACTTTGGGAAAGCCAATCAAAAACCTTAATTCTCGCTCAATTTAGCCATTCCTTTACCACTTTTGACATGTGTTTGGGGTCATTGTCCTGTTGGAACACCCTACTGCAGTGATTCTCAAATGGGGGTATACGTACCCCTGGGGGTACTTGAAGGTATTCCAAGGGGTAGAAATAACAACAATTCAAAAATCCTTTATAAATATATTTATTGAATATATTTATAACAAAATATGAATGTAAGTTCATAAACTGTAAAAGGAAAGCAACAATGCAATATTCAGTGTTGACAGCTAGATTTTTTGTGGACATGTTCCATAAATATTGAGGTTAAATATTTATTTTTTCGTGAAGAAATGTTTAGAATTAACTTAATGAATCCAGATGGATCTCTATTACAATCCCCAAAGTGGGCACTTTAAGTTGATGATTACTTCTTTTTTAGAAATCTTTATTTATAATTGAATCACTTGTTTATTTTTCAACGAGTTTTTAGTTATCTTTATATCTTTTTTTCCAACTAGTTCAAGAAAGACCACTACAAATGCGCAATATTTTGCACTGTTATACAATTTAATAAATCAGAAACTGATGACATAGTGCTGTATTTTACTTATTTATCTCTTTTTTTCAACTAAAAATACTTTGCTCTGATTAGGGGGTACTCGAATTAAAAAAAAATGTTCACAGGGGGTACATCACTGAAAAAAGGTTGACAACCACTGCCCTACTTCACCCAAGACCCAACGTCCGGGTTGATGATTTTAGGTTGTCCTGAAGAATTTGAAGGCAATCCTCCTTTTTCATCCATCCAGTGGTTATTTTTTATTCAACAGCAGAGTAGTCTACCTAGGCATTGTGAGCCAGGTCTCATATTATATGAATGTGTATGCATTCGCTTATTTGGGGTGAGGTATTTTTTCGTTCAAGTGTGTGATGCACCGAAGGTGATCGGGTCACATGACTCTATTGGAGTGGATGCCACTGTTTGAAGCTCTCTATCTGGTTTTACTTTGTAACTTCACAATATTAGATAGATAGATAGATAGATAGATAGATAGATAGATAGATAGATAGATAGATAGATAGATAGATAGATAGATAGATAGATAGATAGATGGATGGATGGATGGATGGATGGGTAGATAGATAGATGGATAGATAGATAGATAGATAGATAGATGGATAGATAGATAGATAGATAGATAGATAGATAGATAGATGGATAGATAGATGGATAGATAGATAGATAGATAGATGGATAGATAGATAGATAGATAGATAGATAGATAGATAGATAGATAGATAGATAGATAGATAGATAGATAGATAGATAGATAGATAGATAGATAGATAGATAGATAGATAGATAGATAGATAGATAGATAGATAGATAGATAGATAGATAGATAGATAGATAGATAGATAGATAGATAGTACTTTATTTTTTCCTTCAGGAAAGTTCCTCCAGGAAAATTAAAATTTTCAGCACAATCCCATTCAAGATCAAACAAACATTACAAGGAGACAGAACAGGATCGCTGACGGGTCTGCCGGCTTCCAGTGCCCCTTACAAAACAGGTGAGATACAGGTAAACAAGGGGGAGGGGGAATGGGAGAAAAAAATAAAAGATTAAAATAAAATAAAATTGTGGAAAGGCGCACGCTGCCCTGCCCAAGATGGCGGCAAGGAGGCGGAGGATGCGGTGGAGCGGAGAGGCGGGGCTTGCTGGGAGCAATGTCTCCACAATCTAAATCAGGTGCGTGGCACACACACCTGCACACGATTAACTCATCTCCTCCTGCTGTATAAAAGGGGAGAAGGAGGAGAGATCAGAGAAGGAGTTGGAGTGTCCACAGCAGATGCAGTGCATGAAGAGCAAGAGCGACAGAGAGCAGAGGACGACAACCACGACGGCGGCTGAAAAGCGACCGGCGAACGAGCAGTGGAGGAAGGACCTGAAAAGCGATCCAAACTGCAGCCAAACTTTATTGCAAAATAAAGAAGTCAAACCTGCTAAAGAGATGTCCTTCCTTGGTGGTCTGCTGAACCCGAGCGACGACAGTAAGAGACTGTCACAAAAAAAATGTTTTTAAAAATCTGTATAAGCCTGGGCCCTGGAGAGTGGGTCCAGACTGAGGCCAAGGGAAAAAAAACAACAACTCATAGCCATAGTACACATATTAAGGAGCATGACTACTACAGGTGGGTGTTAAAAAACATTAAAAAAAACTAAAACAGGATTTTTGTGACATTTATTGGAATCACAAGCACGTCCTTGATCGCCCCCCCCCTCCCCCCCATGCCAACAGCCACACACCAGTAGAGAGGAAGCGATCTGGCATGTACTGGCCCGGTGATTCCTGTGCGTAGAGATCACCTGCCCAAGTCCAATCAGCGGCTCCGCTGATTGCGACAGCTTGCCGGAGAGAGGAAATGAGGGGCTTCTGTCGCGGGGGGAGGGGGTCAGGTATAGGGGGTGGGACAGGAGCTCCATCACCTGCGAAGCCACGGCGGGCCAGCGGGGAAGCTGCTGCCCCGGGGAGGACGCGGCCCCTCTCTGGCCAGACGGGGTGAATCAATCATCTCCAAAGATGTCAGCATCTGCCCAAGCAATTTCAGATTGGAATAAATGGCAGATGGGGATGTTGTTCCCTCTGTTTAATCAGTTCCACCAAATGTGGTTTTATCTCTTATAAAATGAAACCATCTGTAGCACGTAGGTGTAAGGATCAAGTGAGGGAGGACGGAGGGAGACGTGTGTGTGTGTGTGTGTGTGTGTGTGTGTGTGTGTGTGTGTGTGTGTGTGTGTGTGTGTGTGTGTGTGCATATGGGCATGGTTTTAAATGTGTGTGGTGATGGAGGGCAGGCCGAGAAATAGAACGCGGCAAAAAAGAAGCTGAATAGTGGGAGTGTAACAGGAAAAAAAAGAGATGCACACTTATCCATTAAAAAGGAGGGAAAATGTAATCATACTGCAAGCTCACACCTCCACTCTAATCTCCTCTCTCCTCCTCACAGGAGTACCACCCAGGGGCCATCACTATTATATCTCCACCCATCTATTTCCTCCCCCGCCTCCGAGCGCACACTAAGGCTGCAATACGGTCGCCCTAACCGCATCCGAGGCAGCCGGTCTCCTGATAAATCTCCTTGTTTTTGAACCAAGGATCCCGGTGTGGAAGTAGTCTGTGAAAGTTTACTTTAGAAAAGATAACAAACTCACAAAAGTGATGTTCACACTTGCAAGAGTAGTTTGAAGGCACCTTTTTTTCCCCCTCCCAAAAGAATATTCCCCAGCAAAGGTGCTGCTACTAACATAGTTACTGCCAGGCCATTAGAGCCCATCCCAAATTTGAAGAATGTTATTACCGGAAAAGGCCCATCCATGCATCCATTTTCTACTGCTTGTCCCTCTCGGGGTCGCAGGAGTACTGGAGCCTATCTCAGCTGCGCTCGGGCGGAAGGCAGTGTACACCCTGGACAAGTTGCCACCTTATCGCATGGCCACCACCGGGAAAGGCAAAACAACAAAATGACCTGATCCACAAACGGTGATCTAAGACAGTGTTTTTCGACCTTTTCTGATTCGAGGCACATTTTTTTTCCCATTGAAAAAGTTCTGAGGCACGCCACCAGCAGAAAACATTAAAAAATGAAACTCAGCAGCTGATATTGACGATAAAAAGTTGTTCTCGCAATTGTGTTGGAGCCACTATGGATTGGAGCCACTACAGATTGAACTTTCACAGTATCATGTTAGACCCGCTCGACATCCATTGCTTTCGGTCCCCTAGAGGGGGCGGGGGGTTGCCCACATTTGAGGTCCTCTCCAAGGTTTCTCATAGTCAGCATTGTCACTGGCGTCCCACTGGGTGTGAATTCTCCCTGCCCACTGGGTGTGAGTTTTCCTTGCCCTTATGTGGGTTCTTCCGAGGATGTTGTAGTCGTAATGGTTTGTACAGTCCTTTGAGACATTTGTGATTTAGGGCTATATAAATAAACATTGATTGATTGATTGAATTGTTTAATATGAATTCAAACCACAAACAACCATGCATTATTATACCTCTTGTCTCAAAGTACATGTACTGTCACATCATGCCGTGACTTATTTTGAGTTTTTTGGTGTTTTCCTGTGTGAAATGTTTTAGTTCTTGTCTTGTGCTCCTATTTTGTTGTTGATTGCTATGTCATTTACGGACGTACTTTGTGGACGCCGTCTGCGCCACACGTTGTAAGTCTTTGCTATAGTCCAGCATTCTGTTTTTGTTTATTTTGCAGCCAGTTCAGTTTTAGTTTTGCATAGGCTTCCCTAAGCTTAAATGGCTTTTCCTAGCTTCGCCTTTTTTTATTTTTGGTTTAAGCATTACCGTATTTTTCGGATTATAAATCGCAGTTTTTTTCATAGTTTGGCCGGGGGTGCGACATATACTCCGTAGCGACTTATGTGTGAAATTATTTAATACATTACTGTAAAATATTAAATAATATTATTTATCTAATTCGCAGAAGAGACGAAGAAAATGTCAGCAATCACACACACGTAAACCAATAAGAATTCGGCGGGGGAGGGTCATGGCAGAAGTGCATTGTGGGTCAAGGGATGCTAACTGCTATATGTTATATGCTACTGCCGTAGCTATTAAAATGGATAATTTCAACGTTGGCGGTAACTTATAAAAACTGAGAAGGGCTGAACAAAAATGGCACCGAAAAGGAAATCATGTACAGCAGATTACAAGCTGGACGTAGTGAAATATGCAGCAGAAAACGACAAGAGGAAACGGCGCATACCTTTGGAGTTGGCAGAGTTGTTTAGAAGCGACATCGAGGAAGAAGATTTCATGGGATTTAACGATTAGGAGTGACAGATTGTTCGGTAAATGTATAGCATGTTCTATATGCTATAGTTATTTGAATGACTCTTACCATAATATGTAACGTTAACATACCAAGCACCTTCTCCGTTGGTTATTTATGCCTCATATAACGTACACTTATTCAGCCTGTTGTTCACTATTCTTTATTTATTTTAAATTGCCTTTCAAATGTCTATTCTTGGTGTTGGATTTTATCAAATAAATTTCCTCCAAAAATGCGACTTATACTCCAGTGCGACGTATATATGTTTTCTTTTCCTTCTTTATTATGCATTTTTGCCCGGTGCCACGTATATATCCGAAAAATACGGTATGTACCTTTTTACCTACAAACCATTGTCGTCGTTCCCAACATCTACAAAGCAATAATCTACCTGCTGCCACTTACTGGTATGGAAGAGTATTACACGGTTATGCTGCCGAGCTCTAGACAGCATAGACACTAAACAACGGCACATTTACAGATTATAATTACTGGTTTGCAAAAAATATTTTTAACCCAATTAGGTGAAATTACATAAATCTCTCACAGCACACCAGATAATATCTCACGTTACACTAGTGTGCCGTGGCACAGTGGTTAAAAAACACTGATATAAGAAATGCCATTGCTGCAGCGAGTTGGTGAAACAATTGTGCATCAACCATATGTCAGTTTGTCCATTTGTTATCAGTTCCTCTTTTGGTACCTTACTGGTTTTAAAAGAGGGGTGGGATTGTGATCAATGGTAAAAATAGAAAAAAATAAAACATCTAATTTGTGATTGTTTGTTATTTACTGTATTTTTCGGACTATTAGTGGCAGTTTTTTTTCATAATTCAGCTGGTCCCGCGACTTTATTGTCTGGTGCAACTTATATATCAAAATATACACTATATTGCAAAAGTATTTGGCTACCTGCCTTGACTCACATATGAACGTGAAGTGTTATCCCATTCCTAAGCCATAGGGTTCAATATGATGTTGGTCCACCTTTTGCAGCTATTACAGCTTCAACTCTTGTGGGAAGGCTGTCCACCAGGTTACGGAGTGTGTTTATAGGAATTGTTGACCATTCTTCCAAAAGTATATTGGTGAGGTCACTCACTGATGTTGGTCGAGAAGGCCTGGCTCTCAGTCTCCATTCTAATTAATTCCAAAGATGTTCCATCGGGTTCAGGTCAGGACTCTGTGCAAGCCAGTCAAGTTCATCCCCACCAGACTCTGTCATCCATGTCTTTATGGACCTTGCTTTGTTCACTTGTGCACAGTCATGTTAGAAGAGGAAGGGGCCCGCTCCAAACTGTTTTGGTGTCCTAGAGCATTCAAAATTCCTTTCACTGGAACTAAGGAGTAAAGCCCAACTCCTGAAAAACCACCCCGCACCATAATGTCTCCTCCAACAAATTTCACATTCGGCACAATGCAGTCCGAAATGAACCGTTCTCCTGGCAACCTCAAAACCCAGAATATTTAGGAGCGAGGACATTTCATGATTGGATTTGCTGCACAGGTGGCATCCTGTGACAGTTCCACGCTGGAAATCACTGATAGCGGCCCATTCTTTCACAAATGTTTGTATAAACAGTCTCCATGCATAAGTGCTTGATTTTATACACCTGTGGCCGGGCCAAGTGATTAGGACACCTGATTCTGATCATTTCGATGGGTGGCCAAATATTATTGGCAATATAGTGTATATAATCAAACATGTTAGGGTGTACCCCGCTTACCGCCCGATTGCAGCTTAGATAGGCTCCAGCACCCTGAGCGACCCCACAATGGACAGGCGGTAGTAAATGGATGGATGGATGGATGTTTTTAAATGTTAATTTCTACTGACTGATGTGAACCAATAAATAAACTTTACCATCTACAGCTGGATTCTTTGATGTGAAAAGAGATCAGGAGCTTGGTGAACTTGTTTATTGGACTTGCTATACATAAGAAAACACCCAAAAAAACTCAAAATAAGTCACGGCGTGATGTGATAGGTCGTGTTAGTACACCTACTTTGAGATAAGAGCTGTTGAATAGTTGGTTATGGTTTAAATTAATATTCAACAATTGCAGAATTACTTTTTATTGTCAATACCGACTCCTAAGTTTAAATTTTTAAATGATTTCTGCTGGTGGTGTGCCTATGGATTTTTGTCAATGAAAAAAATCTGCCTTGGTGCTCTTGACCATTGGTTCTCAACCTTTTTTCAGTGATGTACCCCCTGTGAAATTTTTTTTAATTTAAGTACCCCCTAATCAGAGCAAAGCATTTTTGGTTGAAAAAAAGGGATAAAGAAGTAAAATACAGCACTATGTCATCAGTTTCTGATTTATTCAATTATATGACAGTGCAAAAATAGTGCTCATTTGTAGTGGTCTTTCTTGAACTATTTGGGAAAAAAAAATATGAAAATAACTAAAAACTTGTTCAAAAATAAAGAAGTGTTTCAATTATAAATAAATATTTCTACACATAGAAGTAATCATTAACTTAAAGTGCCCTCTTTTGGGATTGTAATAGACATCCATCTGGATTCATGAACTTAATTCTAAACATTTCTTCACAAAAACAGAAATCTTTAACATCAATATTTATGGAACATGTCCACAAAAAATCTAGCTGTCAGCACTGAATATTGCATTGTTGCAATTTTTTCACAGTTTATCAACTTACATTCATATTTTGTTGAAGTATTATCCATCCATCTATTTTCTACCGCTTATTCCCTTATGGGGTCGCGGGGGGGCGCTGGCGTCTATCTCAGCTACAATTGGGCGGAAGGCGGGGTACACCCTGGACAAGTCGCCACCTCATCGCAGGGCCAACACAGATAGACAGACAACATTCACACTCACATTCACACACTAGGGCCAATTTAGTGTTGCCAATCAACCTATCCCCAGGTGCATGTCTTTGGAAGTGGGAGGAAGCCGGAGGAACCGGAGGGATCCCACGCATTTACGGGGAGAACATGTAAACTCCACACAGAAAGATCCCGAGCCCGGGATTGAACCCGGGACCTTCGTATTGTGAGGCAGACACAATTCCACCGTGAAGCCGAACAAATAACATATGCCTCGTGTGAGGATTGAACTCACGACCTTCAGATTATGAGACTGACGCGCTACCTACTGCGCTAACAATGATAATGTTGAAGTATTATTCAATAAATATATTTATAAAGCTTTTTTGAATTGTTGCTATTTTTAGAATATTTTTCAAAAATCTCACGTACCCCTTGGCATACCTTGAAGTACCCCTAGGGCAGGGGTCGGCAACCCGCGGCTCTGGAGCCGCTTGCGGCTCTTTAGCGCTGCCTAGTGGCTCTCTGGAGCTTTTTCAAAAATATCTGAAAAATTGAAATGATGAGGGGAAAAAACATATTTTTTGTTTTAATATTGTTTCTGTAGGAGGACAAATATGACACAAACCTCCCTAATTGCTATAAAGCACACTGTTTATATTAAACATGCTTGGCTGATTCGAGTATTTGGCGAGTGCCGTTTTGTCCTACTAATTTTGGCGGTCCTTGAACTCACCGTGGTTTGTTTACATGTATGACTTTCTCCGACTTTCTAGGACGTGATTTATGCCACTTCTTTTTCTGTCTCATTTTGTCCAACAAACGTTTAATGTTGTGCATGAATGCCCAAAGGTGAGTTTTGTTGATGTTGGCTTATGTGGAGTGCTAATCAGACATATTTGGTCACTGCATGACTGAAAGATAATCGATGCTAACATACTATTTAGGCTAGCTATATGTACATATTGCACCATTATGCCTCATGTGTAGTTATATTTGAGATGATTTGGTTTTCTTTAAGTCATTTTAATTTAATTTATATCTCATGACACACTATATGTAATATGGCTTTCAATTGTTTGCGGCTCTAGACAGATTTGTTTTTGTATTTTTGGTCCAATATGGCTCTTTCAACATTTTGGGTTGCCGACCCCTGCCCTAGGGGTACGCGTACCCCCATTTGAGAACCACTGCTCTAGACCACAGTGTAATAGGTACTGATTAAAGTCGAACATCAGATGTATGGCAGTGTGAACGCATATTCCACTCTGCTAAAATCTGTCTGGTGTGTTGAAAGCAATTGTCGCTGTCCACTATACATTTTATAGCTCATACCAGACACTGGCGCTGACGTTACAATGGTAGCAACAACAATTCATGTCAAACAAAGTGAGTGATATTGGATGCACACAACTCTTTTTTTTTTTTTTTTTCTAATTGGTCCGGTTGATTAGTTTGTAAGAAATTATTAAAATAAATCAGACGTGTGTAAAGGCTGAGTGAGCATGAAGAAAACGTGAATACATGTGTTTTTCTTGTTTTGTCTGATAGCAGTTATTATTACCAGTCTGGCATCAGAAGTCACTGGAGACCCGAAGGCAGGAAAACTCAACACCTCTAGCAAGAAATCATCACTCATTTCTAAAAAGAGGGAGACATTTCATCTGGGGGATTGACAGAAGTAAATGTAGCATACTTGTACATTGTTCACCTTTTAATGTGAGAGAAACAATTATACTTGACAGTGTAACATTTTTTTTTTTTGTTCTTTTCTTTTTTCTTTTTTTTTTTTTAAGGGACATTTATTTCTCCAAGACTGGAAGGCAGTCAGCTCCTTCTTTTCTGCCAACATCGCAAGCCAACAACAAGTGATGGGCAAACTGTTCCTGGATCATTTTGTCTGCCAATCATCACCACTTCCTTTTTTCCTCTTCTGACAAAAACAACCAAAAAAAAAATTTGGTTTTGCATTCATTACAATTACATTAATCAAAGCTTTTATTATACTGATACATACTTATGCGGGCAATATTGGGCTGTGAATACGCAAAGAAAAAAATGTGCTGTTTTAAAAAACAAAGATAACATAGTGCTGATATAGTCCTAAAAATATTATTTATATATTTCAAAAAATATTTTAAATTTTTGATGTGAATTCTTCCTTGATGGAATATTGTTTTTTATGTATAACTGTTAGTACAATAAATAAATAAAATATAAGATAAAGTATTTAAAGGGATTTATAGCTGTATGATTTCATCGGTACAATACCCTATAACAGAGGTATCGAACTCAAATACAGAGTGGGCCAAAGATTTAAAACCGAGCAAAGCCATGGGCCAAGGTTGAACAAATTAACCTTTTAATAGGGACCCAAACAAGTTTTGCATTGAATATTGAACAAGCAAGGCTTACATAACTTTATAGTGACATGCAAAATCAAGTTTCAAATAATAATAATTAAAAAAATATCAATGGCATATCAAATAAAAATAAAATAAAAAATAAAAATGGAATGCCTCTTTTCGACGGCAGGGTTTGGTGGTAACGGGGGTGTATATTGTAGCGTCCCGGAAGAGTTAGTGCCGCAAGTGGTTATGGGTATTTGTTCTGTTGTGTTACGGTATGGATGTTCTCCCAAATTGTTTATCATTCTTGTTTGGTGTGGGTTCACAGTGTGGCGCATATTTGTAACAGTGTTAAAGTTGTGTATACGGCCACCCTCAGTGTGACCTGTATGGCTGATGACCAAGTATGCCTTGCATTCACTTGTTTGTGTGTATGAGTTGCATATATTATGTGACTGGGCCAGGACGCTGTTTGTATGGAGTAAAAGCGGACGTGGCGACAGATTGTAGAAAACGCCAAAGGCAATGTTTTTAAGGCCCACCCCCAATATTGTTGTCCGGGGGGAGATCGGGAGAAATTCGGGTGGACACTGAACTTCGGGTGTTTCCCGGGAAAATCGGGAGGGTTGACGAGTATGAGTATTAGCGGCGTTAAAACGGCGGGCCAGCTCTAATGTTAATTTGATATTGCCTCAAGGGCCAAATGAAAGTACACGGCAAGCCAAATTTGGCCCGCAGGCCAGAGTTTGACACCCATGCCCTATACCGATACCAGTATATGTCTGTACTATATGTAATTTGTGGAAAAAAAGATGCGAAAAAATGCATTTTAATCATTTATTTGATTCATATTAGCACAAGTTAAACCAGAACCACAACACATAGCACCTCCAACAAGATGCACTGCAACATCTCAGAACAGGGAAGTCTTTTATCAACACCTGTGTGACGCTTGGTGGGCATAACAATGCCGGATTTGCTCTTCCGTGGATGCGTTGGGAAAGAACACAGCATAAGGTAAGAATTTAAGGATTTATTTAACTAATAAAAGGCTAAGTTCAAAAATACTTGTGCTAGACAGAAAAGGCAAACAAAAGGTGCTAGCATGGAAGCTAGGGAAACAACCAGATACACTAACACTTGGCACAAAGGCACAACAAGGGAAAACAAAACAACTAGCATGAGAACTAGGAATAAATAAAGCGCAGCGTGAAAGCTAGCGAGTAAGACCATGGAAAACAGTCGTCACTTGTTGCATGAGAGCAAATTAGGAACCGAGAACGAAATAACAAAAGGGGCAGGCTTAAATAAGGCGGTAATCACGAGGAACAGGTGTGTGTCGAAAACAAGGGGCAGGTGAAAACTAATGAGCAACCATGGTAAAAGACTAAACAAGGAACTAAGGCAAACATTGGCAGACTATAATACAAAGATGGAACAAAACACGAATATGGAATGATCCGAGCAGCGGATCATAACAACCTGTTTATTTTTTGTTTTTAAGTCTTAAAGGGGTAATGCACTTTTTTGGGAATTTTGCCTATCGTTCACAATCATTATAAAAGACATTACCACAGATTTCTTTTTAATGCATTCTAAATATTAAGTAAATACAAGTCTGCTTACATCAGTGCCAATGGGATCTCCAATATTTTGCCCATAAAATCCAATAAATAACCATTTAAAAACCGCCAACATTACTCACATTAACCAAGTATTAGTGATATCATTATTATGAGCGCTAACGCAGCACCGTGATCACTACCGTGTGCTTATGTTTACATCATCGAGTGGTCTGCTGCTTCCTCACTTCCTTGCTCCCTGTACGTCTATTCAAGATCATAAATTATGCATCTCACCTGGACAGAAGAAGTCAGAGTAGGTATTCCGACAAGTTGGTATGGCCAAAATGGCCACGCTTGGTCCATTTTTTTCCCAAGCATTTTGTAACAATAGGAATTGTTATTTGGGTTTATGTTGCACACGGGCGTATTTAAGTGTATAAATAAAACCTATAAATAAAAAAATGTAGTGAGTTTTTTATTGATTGATTGAAACTTTTTATTGGTAGATTGCACAGAACAGTACATATTCCGTACAACTGACCACTAAATGGTAACACCCGAATAAGTTTTTCAACTTGTTTAAGTCGGGGTCCACGTTAATCAATTCATGGTAAAGCAAGTGTAATGCTCGATCGTGCAGTTTGCAGTCAAGAGACAGAACGAAATGAAACACATTTAAGCCAAATGTGTCCAAGTGGAGGAGTTCAAGTAACTAGGAGTCTTGTTCACGAGTGGGGGAAGAGTGGATTGTGAAATCGACAGGCAGATCCGTGCGGCGTCCTCAGTAATGCGGACTATTGTAGCGATCCGTTGTGGTGAAGAAGGAGCTGAGCCGGAAGGCAAAACTCTCAATTTACCGGTCGATCTACGTTCCCATGCTCACCTATGGTCATGAGCTTTGGGTCAAGACCGAAAGGATAAGATCACGGATACAAGTGGCCGAAATGAGTTTCCTCCACCGGGTGGCGGGGCTCTCCCTTAGAGATAGGGTGAGAAGCTCTGCCATCCGGGAGGAACTCAAAGTAAAGCCGCTGCTCCTCCACATCGAGAGGAGCCTGATGAGGTGGTTCCGGCATCTGGTCAGGATGCCACCCGAACGCCTCCTTAAGGAGGTGTTTATGGCACATCCAACCACAGGCCACGGGGAAGACCCAGGACAAGTTGGGAAGACTATGTCTCCCGGCTGGCCTGGGAACGCCTCGGGATCCCCAGGGAAGAGCTAGACGAAGTGGCTCGGGAGAGGGAAGTCTGGGTCTCCCTGCTTAGGCTGCTGCCCCCGCCACCCAACCTCGGATAAGCGGAAGAAGATGGATGGATGTTTTAATGCCTCGCAAACGCAACACAATGAAGTGACGTCAGACGGCCACCAGAGACCTGTCAGTCACAATGGATGCTATCTTGCTTCAAAGCAACTTTTAATACCTACATTTTCCCTTTTTTGAGTGTATTAATATTGGCCTGTGGATTAAGGGATCACTCGGAGGACGGTTGATAAAACGGGGGCGTGACTTGTCGTGCGTAAAGTGCGTTCACTTCGTGACTTTGAGGAAGTTTTGAGTAGGAAATATTGTTTGTTACAAACTTCTGTGTGGTTTAGCTTCCTTATTTGTCACGATTGAAAACTGATTTTAATGCGAAACATCGGCTGCTAAACTGAAAGTGACAGCTTGCCATAATTATGTCAATCAGCTGGAATAAAAAAAATACCGATAGCAGTATCGTTAGTCCAGAATCTTCACTGTCCTCATGCACCGACCTAATTAGGAACCGATACCAAAAAATACTGGTACTCGGTATGCATCCCACACACATATAAATATATATACACACATATATACATGTTTGTATACAGTATATTTGTGTGTGTATGTGTGTGTGTGTGTGCTATATGTTTAATTAAATTTAAATGTGTTTTCGTTTGCTCAAACACAACAATTGTAGTCGTGATTGTTTTCCTTGGCTGCATCCTGGATTATGCTGAAAATGGCCAAAGAGCCAAACTTTGAACGTCCCTGATTTACACCCAAAATGATTCCTTTATGCTGGGGTTTCAGTGCTGAGTATAAACATTTCATATTTTAGGTGCAATTCTGGATAATGCAATCCAATTTGTAGAGCACTGTGAAGTAACCACAGTAGCCCAAATGTATAATATATACATATATGTATATAAAATAATAAATATAACATATACCGTATTTCCTTGAATAGCCGGGCATGTAATATGCGCCTGCCTTGAATTACTGCCGTGTCAAACTCGCTCCCCAAATTTATTAGCGCATGCTTACTTTTACCACCGGGTCAAATCCGTGACATCACAAGTGACGCTTCCCCTATCGTCATTTTCAAAATGCAGAGGAGTTTGTTTTTTTTGCTTTTACTATCTGTAAACCAGGGGTTTTGTTCCACTGCCATACAGATCACACTGATGGTTGTGATATAAAACGACTTTAACACTTACTAATATGTGCCACACTCTGTGAACCCACACCAAACACATTTCGGGAGAACATCGGCTTTGTAACACATTATAAACGCAACATAAGAATTACTCACAATGCCATGCATCCATGACTTTTGGCTATATTATACACCCCGCTAGCAACACCCCCCGCCCTCCCACCCCCCCTCTCTGTGCATCGGTTGAGGTGGGCGGGGTTGGGGGCGCGTGTATAATATAGCCAAGAGTCATGGATGGATGGCAATATGGGTAATTCTTATGTTGCGTTTATAACGTGTTACAGAGCCGATGTTCTCCAGAAATGTGTTTGGTGTGGGTTCACAGAGTGTGGCTCAAATTAGTAGGAGTGTTAAAGTTGTTTATATCACAACCATCAGTGTAAAAGGTATGGCTGTTGAGCAAGTATGCATTTCAATCTCATATGAGAAGCAGCAAAATGCATGCGTCTGGCCGGCACGCAAGTAAGCATTGTGTAAAGGTGTTCCCCAACCACTGAGCCTCGGGCGCAGAATAATTTTTTATAAAAAACATTTTATTTTCCATCCATCCATCCATTTTCTACCGCTTATTCCCTTTCGGTGTCGCGGGGGGCGCTGGCGCCTATCTCAGCTACAATCGGGCGGAAGGCGGGGTACACCCTGGACAAGTCGCCACCTCATCGCAGGGCCAACACAGATAGACAACATTCACACTTACATTCACACACTAGGGCCAATTTAGTGTTGCCAATCAACCTATCCCCAGGTGCATGTCTTTGGAAGTGGGAGGAAGCCGGAGTACCCGGAGGGAACCCACGCATTCACGGGGAGAACATGCAAACTCCACACAGAAAGATCCCGAGCCTGGATTTGAACCCAGGACTGCAGGACCTTCGTATTGTGAGGCAGACGCACTAACCCCTCTGCCACCGTTTTATCACACTCAATTTTTTACTGCATGCCATTGGTAAGCGCAGGGGTGAGAAGAGGTTTTAAAATTATTATCACCTTCTTACTTTTACCGCATGCCTTGTATAAGCGCAGGAGTGAGACGAGGTTTTAAATCAATTAGCGCCCCAGCGGCTATTCAAGGAAATACGGTATATGTATACAAATACATGTATACACATATATATTGTAATTATTTTTGAGTGTTGTAACATATTGTTTTGACAACATAGACCCAAATGTTTCATCCTTAAATATTTGTAATGCAAATAAAGCCTTTGGGCAAAAAAGGCTGTTCAGCAAACTTCAAATGGTGCAACAGAAGAAAGAGAAAACTAGACAAAGTGTATTAAAATCATGATTTTAATTGAATGCGTGCATTGTAATAATGTTTTGTGAAATTTCATCAGTCTTTGTTTCGCACACATCTTTGTAATCTAGTTTGAGCTCAGAATAATTAGAATTGGTCTTTCTCCACATGTCTGCTTAGTTTGCACACCCACGTGCAATTTCGTAATTAAAATAATTTCAATTTTAGCATCGTATTTTGCGTTTAATAAGTCCAATGATGTGACGCCAATAACGATGATGTTTATTTTGAAATTCACACAACCCATTTTATATCTGGCATGCAAAGATAGAAATAATGACGTTTTTTTTTTTTTTTTTTTTGGTAAATAAATAATGAAGCCCTTCTTCCAAAGAAAAAACGCGAGGAAGGACTAACTAATTAAATTTTCCGCTTGATGTCCAAAGGCTGTGCACTGGCCCTTCCTCCATCCTGCGGTGACCCCGCTGTGTGCCACATAGCATCATGTGATAAAAGTAATAATGACAGGCTGAGGTTCCGAGAGGCACGCCTGACTCCTTCCAAGGCTCTCAGAAGCTGGTGAGATGGCAGCCAGCTATATCTGGACTCCATTTTCAATTTATTTTCTGGTCTTGCTTTATGAATTTTTAATATTGAAAGCTCCCAGCTGTAGAAAGACAAAGGGACTATCAGGACTTTAACCTCACATATTGCACTGTTTTTAACTCTGCGGAGAGAGATGACACATTAGAGCATGAAAGCTTGGATCTATTGTGGCATCATGAAGTGAGTCTAACGGCCCACTTTTATCATCTCCTTTAGTCCGACACCAAGAAGCATAGCAGATTTATTTTGTTAATTAGATTGGCAAGACAACTTTGCCCGCTCCAGCTGGCCAATTGGAGATTGCAGAGCATGAGCGCACGTGGCCACCAAAAGGTTATCAAGCCCATCAAATGAGGGGAAATTCAGCCTGGGATGGACTGGACAGTGAGAAAGGAATGAAACATAAGTAATGACGCATTGAAGTGGAACTATTCTGTTCACAAGGTTTTGGGGGTCATTGTTGCCTTTTAGACTGCTTTCACACTAATTTGAAAAAAAAAAAAAAAACTTGGTTAATCAATTCCAAAAAGTCTGACAAAAAAACTAATATGTTTTTTTCCATAAGAAAGAAATGTAAATTTAATGAATCCGTTCCAGACATAGGCGCCGATCTACATTTCTGCCAGTGGGTGCTCGGTGTGTGTGTACTAGTGTTGTCCCGATACCAATATGTTGGTACCGGTACCAAAAGTATTTTGGTACTTTCGGGTACTTTTTTAAATAAAAGGGACAACAAAAAATGTCATTATTGGCTTTATTTTAACAAAAAAATCTTAGGGTACATTAAACATATGTTTCTTTTTTTCTGTCAAGACTTGGACTATGGGATGGTTTGCTTCCCGATGCAAAGGAAAGTTGGCACGAGCAAGGCGTTAATCAAGGTATGTATTTATTTCTTTGACTAACAAACTACAAAGGAAGCAAACAAAAGGCGCACGAGGGCAGAAGTACAAAACTTGGCTATGAAACAAAAACTAGCAATATGGCATGACTATGGACAAAACAAAACCAAAACTCAATAACTGTGACATAAAAGACTTACGTGGCATGGACAGAATGTTAAAACAGGCATGGCACGGCATGAAGGAAGTTGAAGTAAAGTCGCCAGGCTGACCACTTGGCAACTACAGGTTTAAACAATACACGTGATTAGTGCAAACAGGTGTGAGACATGAGGACAAGGTGAAAACTAACGAGTTGCTATGGTAACAAAACAAAACAGGAAGTTCAAAAAAAGGAACTGATTGTCCAAAAGAACCAAACCAAACATGACCAAAACAAAACATGATCCCATAGATGTGACACTTTCTTTCTTTCTTTCTTTTAGTTTATTTCGAACATGAACACAATAACAGCATAATACATCACACAATTCCATATCATTTCTCTTTACATCATGTCCGAAAAGGAGTAGGAAGAAGCAAAACTTGTTTAATCCTACCCCTTTCCTACTTCAGAGCGTTTACGAATATATACATTCCTTTACTGACCTTTTTATAGTAAAATAACATCCATGAATGAGTAATACAACAGTATTGTAATATGTAATTAATTAAGTCAGTCATTATTAACTAGTGACATGCGGTGAACTAAACACCAGTTGAGGCATCCATAATTTTTTTATTTTTTTTACTTAAATTCATATGTGCACCTCGAGTCATTAGTGATTTAGGTTGCACATTAGAGTTACAGGGGGAAAAAAGGGAGTTATTCGCTTTCATAAAACGTTATCATAATGATATTATGATATGATAAATGGGTCCAAGGACTATTTGATAAAGTTGTTATTAAATACTTTTTGGTCCCATTTGCTTTTAACAAAATAAATCAAGTATTGTGAGTGTATATTACCTTTCTGTATTTGTATCTGAAGCAGCAATAGCTATCCTCCATGAAAACGTACTTTGTATGATCGCATTCATTTTGTCTTGAAGTCCAGTTTAGAAAAGTATTTCATCTTGGATACTGTTTATAATCCTCCATATTGGCAGAAACATTCATTTAATTCAATTTCATTCCAAAAAAATAAATAACATTTTTGCATCCGACAAAAAAAACACCCACAAACGCTGGCTTACTCTAATAAAAATGCCATGTTTGTTATAAATACAGTTAAAAAAAATAAAATAAAAAAAGACTGGCTTCCGCTGGAGAGACCTGTGTCTGCTAGCTTGAGTGCCCCCACTTCTCCCAGTGTGGCGAGTTAGAGTACTGCTGAGGCATTGAACTGCAAGTTTACAATCTATCGCCCCCTACCTTGAGGCAGAGGTACTTGCTGCCTCAAGACCTGCCTTTTCCTTGTGGCAACAAGCATGCCCCCTCGCATGCTTAATACACACTGTTTGTAGCGGTGGAGGCACCGCCTGTGTCTGCCTCACTTCTCATCTGCTGCATTGTTTTGATGAGGAAACATGGAATTTCCGTGATTTTGACCATGAAAATTATCAAAATATACAGGAACCACACCAAAATCACATGCAAAGCATAAACCAAAAGAGAAATATTAAATGTTTTGGAACATCTCATTGTTAAGCCACCTGGTGGCAGGTGAGGCACTACCTCACTTGCCTCCCCTGAAAGCACATCACTGTTATTAACATACTGAGATGAAGAATATCTTATTTTCAATAAGGTTGAAAGTATTTCTCATAATTCTTCTTCTTTGTACTTTGTAACCACTAATCATTTGAAACACCTCTTAAACTGGATCATATCAGTACAATGTTTAACTTGTTTACTTAAACATGTTTATTATTGCAATTTAGTTCTTCAATAAAATAGTCTTGTCTTTTAGTAGTAAGTAAGCAAACAAAGGCTATTAATTTAGTCTGCTGACGTATGCAGTAACATAACATATCATTAATCATTCCATTATTTCGTCAAAATTGTTAAGGACAAGTGATAGAAAATTAATAATGAATCTATTTGCTCATTTACTGTTAATATCTGCTTACTTTCTCTTTCAATTTGGGTATCAATCGGATACCAAGTAATTACAGGATCTTACATTGGTCATAATCAAAGCCATCATGTGTCCAGGGACATATTTCCTGAGTTTATAAACATCATATACATTTTAAAAAAAGGAACTATTTTGTGATGTTAAAAAATATTTATGTTATCATAGTAGTATCGACTAGATACGTTTTTGTACGTGCTTTCATTACAGTGGATGTTAGGTGTAGACCAACCAATGGCGTTTGTTTATATTGTAGCCTCCCGGAAGAGTTGGTGCTGTAAGGAATTCTGGGAATTTGTTCAGTAGTGTTTATGATGCACTGCGGTGCAAATATTCGTCCAAAATGTGTTTGTTGTTGTTGTTTAGTGTGGTTTCACTATATGACACATGTTTATGACAGTTATGGCATCGTTCATACTGCCACCCTTAGTGTGACACGTATGGCTGTTGACTAAGTACGGCCTTCATTCTCTGGTATGCAGTGTGTTCCAAATCAAAATGATATAGTAATTAGTTCATTAGTGTTCACAATATAATCTTGATTAGACTTAGTTAATTATATGCTATGTGATATGTGACTATTATATCATAAAAAACTGATAAAATCGCCACAAAAAGATCAACAAAATGACTGATTTTTCAAAAAATATAAGATTGAAAGTGGCCATCAATTCCAGGTGGGTGCTAAGTGTTGTGCATGGGTGCTCGGTCCCGAAGGACCCATGGGATCGGTCCCTATGGATTCGGACACCCAAAAATGAGAGCTGTCAAAAAGTTAACTGAAGTCATTAGACACAAATAAATCCGTATATTGTTTATGCAGATCAATTATGCAATTTATTTTGAGTGAACATGCTGCAGCACCTTAAACGCGGACGATTACCTGAAAGGCGACAAAGTGTAAAGATACGTGCGGTGACTGACTGTATGAAAAATAAATATATGTGTATTCAAGTAGAACATTTTTTTCAAAATCCTGTATGAAATTGTGACTATAAAATTCCAATTGTGTCGAAATACTCAGCTCTTGATTTAAATTACGCGAACGAGAAATAACCTGTGATTAATAATATGTTAATCCAATTTCAAAATATTATTTTGATTTAAAAAAATATGTAACATTCGACAGCACTACTAAAAATTCAAATTTAATTGACATTCTCCATGAGTTCATCATTTCAAAAAAATAAATGTTTAAGATTACTTAAACTTAATCAGTTTGTATATGTTATCCGTCAGGAGGCAAAAGGCGCTTCCGTAGCCTTTAACCTGTTTTGAAAAGGTTTTATTATCATTTTAAACAAAATCAATATCTGGCAAAAATCGGTTTGAATCGAGAATTGTGTTGAATCGGGAATCTATTCTGAAATTAATCATGATCTCAAAAATCCAAATCGAATTTGATTGTGTGTTGTTGTAAAACTCCACTTTTAACATCACTTTTACCTTTATTGACGACTTTTGTTGGCAAACACAGCGACAAGTGTAGGGGAAGGAAGGGACGGGATTCTTGTTCTGGCAAAATCCGCCACACGCATTTTTTTTTATAAATTCAATTGTGTTTCAACTTTCTTTATCAAAGTGCTGGCACTTGCAACTTAATTTGACCCCATACTGGGCTTTTTGGCATTCGCACCCAATAGAGAAAAAACACAAAAACAGAGTCACCAATGGTTGGACTTATTTTTTAAAACACTTTAGTTACGCATGGGAGTTTGTTCCGAGCTATGTTAGGCTGTACACGAACTGAGTTGTTAGACAAAAGCTTGGGCAGCTTGCTGGGGGAAATATTTGGTTGAAAATCGAATGAACATGGGACGTACAAAAACAAGATTTGACCGTACTCCACACACTTTGGTGCAGTTTACTCACGTTCACGTTGGTATTTTTGTCGTAGGGCCAAAAGCTGTGCAGTAAAGGACATAAATATTATTGTTTATCTACTGTGAACAAGACTCCTAGGTACTTGAACTCCTCCACTTGGGGCAGGGTCTCCTCCCCAACCCGGAGATGGCACTCCACCCTTTTCCGGGCGAGAACCATGGACTCGGACTTGGAGGTGCTGATTCTCATTTCGGTCGCTTCACACTCGGCTGCGAACCGATCCAGTGAGAGCTGAAGATCCCGGCCAGATGAAGCCATCAGGACTACATCATCTGCAAAAAGCAGAGACCTAATCCCACGGCCACCAAACCGGAACCCCTCAACGCCTTGGCTGCGCCTAGAAATTCTGTCCATAAAAGTTATGAACAGAATCGGTGACAAAGGACAGCCTTGGCGGAGTCCAACCCTCACTGGAAACGTGTCCGACTTACTGCCAGCAATGCGGACCAAGCTCTGGCACTGATCATACAGAGAGCGGACTACCACAATAAGACATTCCGATACCCCATACTCTCTGAGCACTCCCCACAGGACTTCCCGAGGGACACGGTCGAATGCCTTCTCCAAGTCCACAAAGCACATGTACACTGGTTGGGCAAACTCCCATGCACCCTCAAGAACCCTGCCGAGAGTATAGAGCTGGTCCACAGTTCCACGACCAGGACGAAAACCAAGTGGAGGAGTTCAAGTACCTAGGAGTCTTGTTCACGAGTGGGGGAAGAGTGGATCGTAAGATCGACAGGCGGATCGGTGCGGCGTCTTCAGTAATGTGGACGTTGTATCGATCCGTTGTGGTGAAGAAGGAGCTGAGCCGGAAGGCAAAGCTCTCAATTTACCGGTCGATCTACGTTCCCATCCTCACCTATGGTCATGAGCTTTGGGTCATGACCGAAAGGATAAGATCACGGGTACAAGCGGCCGAAATGAGTTTCCTCCGCCGGGTGGCGGGGCTCTCCCTTAGAGATAGGGTGAGAAGCTCTGTCATCCGGGAGGAGCTCAACGTAAAGCCGCTGCTCCTCCACATCGAGAGGAGCCAGATGAAGTGATTTGGGCATCTGGTCAGGATGCCACCCGAACGCCTCCCTAGGGATGTGTTTAGGGCACGTCCAGCTGGTAGGAGGCCACGGGGAAGACCCAGGACACGTTGGGAAGACTATGTCTCCCGGCTGGCCTGGGAACACCTCGGGATCCCCCGGGAAGAGCTAGACGAAGTGGCTGGAGATAGGGAAGTCTGGGCTTCCCTGCTTAGGCTGCTGCCCCCGCGACCCGACCTCGGATAAGCGGAAGATGATGGATGGATGGATGGATGGACTGTATATATACTGCAATCTTTTAGCGCACAATATGTATTACTGCATTTTCCGGACCATAGGACGCACCGGATTATAAGGAGCACTGCCGATGAATGGTCTATTTTCAATCTATTTTCTGATATAAAACGCACCAGATTATAGGGCGCATTAAAGGAGTAATTTATTTATTTATTTTTCTCGAAATTAAAAAATACTTCTTTGTGGTCTACATAACACGTAATGGTAGTTCTTTGGTCAAAATGTTGCATAGATTATTTTACAAATGATCTTCAAGCCGCTTTCTGATGGTTGCTTCAGGGTGCGCCGTTTACGTGGCTCACCTTCGGCAGCGTCTTCTCCCCGTCGCCTTTGTTGTAGCGGTGTAGCGTCCAAGGACGGGAGTGGAAGATGTGTCAAAGGATGGAGCTAACTGTTTTAATGACATTCAGACTTTATTTAAATCAACAATGTAGCAATATCTCCTCATTTGCCAGAAATGTGTCCCATGAAAAACCGTCCAACCGGAACTCTCTAATAACTTAAGTTCCCTGGGTGCATAATCTCAACTCACTACATCGGTATGGTTCAGCGCTTTCATGGCGAGTTTACTGACGTATATCAGTAAGACCCTTACACTACTTTATATTAGAAATGGCAACAGCAGAGGATGAATGTCACATAACAAGAAGATAGAGAAAAAGGAGAAGCTTATTGACTACGGTGTCACCACAAACGACAAAGGCGGACACGCACATTTTTTCAGGACTTATGCAGATCCCAAGTACGGATCAGCAGGTACCAGAAGGTAAGAAAAGTTGCTTTTGCATAATATTGCGATACAAAACGCCAAATCATACGTTTTTATGACCTACCTTATACAAACACCACAATAATAATTGTATGTTGAAGCACAGTACAATCCATCAGGCGGTGCGGCTTCATAGCTTACCAAAGTTGTAATAAAACATGTTGATAGATTTTTGAGCGCCATGTGTAATGTTCTGTAATTCTAATGGAACATATAAAATGTTGGTGTTGTTTACATGAGTCATATTGCCATCATATTGCAGTCTACACACATCTCTTGTGTGTGACTGCCATTATATCAAAGTCCACGCATTATGTTTGACTGCCATCTACTGGTCACACTTATTATTTCACCATGTACCAAATAAAATAGCTTTGAGGTCGGTAAGCAAAATCAGAATTATTCCGTACATTAGGCGCACCGGATTAAAAGGCGCACTGTCGAGTATTGAGGGGGAAAAAAACAATTTTAAGTGCACTTTATCCATCCATCCATTTTCTACCGCTTATTCCCTTTTGGGGTCGCGGGGGGCGCTGGCGCCTATCTCAGCTACAATCGGGCGGAAGGTGGGGTACACCATGGACAAGTCGCCACCTTATCGCAGGGCCAACACAGATAGACAGACAACATTCACACTCACATTCACATACTAGGGCCAATTTAATGTTGCCAATCAACCTATCCCCAGGTGCATGTGTCCGGAAAATGTGTAGTTTGTCATTACATTTGACTGTTCTTCATGTAAGTAAAAATCACATAATTTACCTATTGTGGGATTAATATATTTTCTCGGCCTACTACCACCTCAAAAATGTAACAAGACATACAGGGCTCATGTCAGCTCAAGACTTAGAAAAACTTGTACATGCCTTTATTACCAGTAGGCTGGACTATTGTAATGGTCTCCTTGCAGGTCTTCCCGAAAAAAAAACTGTCAGGCAGCTACAGCTTGTTCAGAACGCTGCTGCTAGAGTTCTAACAAAGACCAAAAAATGTGAGCACATTACACCAATTATTAAATCCTCACATTGGCTCCCTGTACATCAGAGAATTGATTTATAGGGGAACATTATCACCAGACCTATGTAAGCGTCAATATATACCTTGATGTTGCAAAAAAAAGACCATATATTTTTTTAACCGATTTCCGAACTCTAAATGGGTGACTTTTGGCGAATTAAACGCCTTTCTATTATTCGCACTCGGCGCGATGACGTCACAAAGTGACGTCACATAGGTAGTCAATCCGCCATTTTCTCAAACACATTACAAACACCAAGTCAAATCAGCTCAGTTATTTACCGATTTTCGACTGTTTTCCGTATCTTGGAGACATCATGCCTCGTCGGTGTGTTGTCGGAGGGTGTAACAACACGATAAGGGACGGATTCAAGTTGACTTACGTGGAGTGTGCGTCGATTAGCACGACATGCTAATCGATGCTAACATGCTATTTAGGCTAGCTGTATGTACATACAAATTTAATGCCACAAATTTAATGTACACCCACATTTAATGCCAAACAAACTCTTACCAATCGACGGATTTAAGTTGCTCCAGTGTCACAAGATGCGAAAGTACCGATCGTTTGGTCTGCACATTTTACCGGCGATGCTAAGGCAGACATGGCACAAAGATGTATGGATATCCTGCGACACTCAATCGTTGGTTAGAAGGCGATCGCCAAATAGCGTCAATAGCTATTCGCTCAATACCTTCATTTTCTTCTTCAATTTCGTTTTCCCTATCTGCCTCCATACTCCAACCATCTGTTTCAATACATGCGTAATCTGTTGAATCGCTTAAACCACTGAAATCCGAGTCTGAATCCGAGCTAATGTCGTTAAATCTTGCTGTGCTATCCGCCATGTTGGCATCACTGGATGACGTCACAGGAAAATGGACGGTGCCTTCACAGATAGCGAAAATCAGGCACTTTAAAGCTTTTTTTCGGGATATTCCATGATGGGTAGAATTTTGAAAAAAACTTTGAAAGAAAAAATAAGCCACTGGGAACTGATTTTTATTGGTTTTAACCCTTCTGAAATTGTGATAATGTTCCCCTTTACAAATCCTCCTGCTCACATACGGTGAGCAGGAGACCCTACATGGTCTAGGGCCGAAGTATATCACTGATATGCTCCCACTATATAAACCCTCTGGATCATTAAGATCTTCTGAGTCCAATCTGTTAGCAGTTCCCAGAGTTAACTCAAACCAAGGAGAGCATCATTCAGTCACTATGCAACAAATAGTTAGAATAAACTTCCTGAAGATGTCATACTTTCCCCAACTCTGACTACTTTTAAAACTAGACTGAAAACTTTTATGTTCACCTTAGCTTTTATAGCTACCGTATTTCCTTGAATTGCCGCAGGGCATATAGTATACGCCTGCCTTGAATTACTGCTGGGTGAAACTCGCTTCCCAAAATAATTAGGTATTACCGTCTGGTCAAACTCGTGACGTCACGAGTGACACTTCCCCTGTCATCATTTTTGAAATGGAGGAGGCTGATTTCAATACCGGTAATTTGAAATTGCATAAAGGGAAGAAGATTAAGAGCTATTCAGTAGGATTTAAGGTCCAAGCTTACATCACACTCGGAGTGAGAAGAGGTTTTAAAATAATTAGCGCATGCTTACTTTTACCGCATGCCTTTGGTAAGGGCATGAGTGAGAAGAGGTTTTAAATTAATTAGCGCCCCGGCGGCAATTCAAGGAAATACGGTAAATCTTTTAATCTTTTAACTTTTAACATCCATCCATCCATCCATTTTCTACCGCTTATTCCCTTTCGGGGTCGCGGGGGGCGCTGGCGCCAATCTCAGGTACAATCGGGCGGAAGGCAGGGTACACCCTGGACAAGTCGCCACCTCATCGCAGGGCCAACACAGATAGACAGACAACATTCACACTCACATTCACACACTAGTGCATGTCTTTGGAAGTGGGAGGAAGCCGGAGTACATCCGCACTGTTTTTATTTTTATTGTCTGCATTTTAATTTTGCTTTTATTTTCTTTCATTTCACTTTGTTGTCTGTGAAGCACTTTGAGTCTGCATTGTGTATGAAAAAGTGCTATACAAATAAAGTTGCCTTGCCTATAAAGGACTTGATTTGTGAGTAATCGTGACATAATACGTGAAGTAAATGTGAACGTTCCCACAACCAAAATTAGTTGATCATATAGGTAATTTTTTTTATATTTTGCTATATTTACTACCCAATATTTCACAAAAAGCTTCCAAAATATGCTTATAAAAAGTGCCTTTGTCACACACCAACAGGAAGGCATTTTCTCTCACATAGTCACAACCCATGCATGCATTTTGCTCTCTTTTTAACGCTGATCCATCTCTTTGGTTGGTGGAGCGTTCACATTTGCACTCTCCTGAACCAAACTGTACTATAGTTCACTTGCAACAAACCGAGACACTTGACCCTATTATGAGAGAAAAATCCAACCAAACCAGACAAGTGTGAACGCAACGTTAAGCAACTTTGCTTCGTATGCGGTGTTTGACAAGAGCAGACGTGTACAACACTTTTTAAAAAGTGGCAACCTATTAGCTGCAAATGCACAGTGTGGAATAATCACCTTGTAAAAAAAAAAAACATAGGGCATCATCCGTGTCCATCTTGGCAGTCAGGGAGGCAACAGTCAGCCATACATACATTTAGTCTGGGAGCAGTAATGGCCTCCCTCAGGAATCCCGGTAGCAGCGGCATGGGCCAGAGAGGAGCTCCTGGGGGAAATCAGAAGAGCTGCAAGCATTCAGGTCAGCTTGTTCGCCTTCCCCCCCAACCCTCCCTCCCGCGCATGTTACATCTCCATTTCCCGCTCCCGCCTCTAAACTGATTTATACACTTGTGTTATGCATTGAGAGAACATTTCAGAGGCACAACTGGCTTTCTGTTGAATGAGTGAAATATGGTGTGCCTGAAAGGATTGATGACGTTTAAAGGAGTGCGGGTAGGCTTTTTCTTTTTTTTTTGGAAGAGAGTGTGTGATTGAGGGGGTAATTTGTCACTTTTGCATGTGGGGAAAATGTCCAAGTCAGATATCTAGTCTAATCTCGGGCTGCAACATTTAATCCATTCTTTTGATTTGGGGGAAAAGCTCTGATTGGTATTCTGCATCGGTTAAAGGGGAACATTATCACAATTTCAGAAGGGTTAAAACCAATAAAAATCAGTTCCCAGTGGTTTATTTTATTTTTTGAAGTTTTTTTCAAAATTTTACCCATCATGGAATATCCCGAAAAAAAGGCTTTAAAGTGCCTGATTTTCGCTATGTAAATGCACCCGTCCATTTTCCTGTGACGTCACCTAGTGACGCCAATACAAACAAGCAAGATATAGCGACATTAGCTCGGATTCAGACTCGGATTTCAGCGGCTTAAGCGATTCAACAGATTACGCATGTATTGAAACAGATGGTTGGAGTGTGGAGGGGGGTTCCCGAAAACGAAATTAAAGAAGAAACAGAAACTTTTGAGCCATATCACGACAGACGGCGGCACGGGAGGAAGCGCGGACGAATTCGGCGATCGCCTTCTAACCAACGATTGGTATGTGTTTGTTTGGCATTAAATGTTGGTGGAGGGAAAGGCTGGATGCAAATACAGCTACAAATGAGGCAGAATGATGCAATATGTACATACAGCTAGCCTTAGTAGAACATTAGCATCAATTAGCTTGCAGTCATGCAGTGACCAAATATGTCTGATTAGCACACTCCACATAAGTAAATAACATCAACAGAATTCACCTTTGTGATTTCGTTGACTTTATCGTTGGAAATGCATCTGCTTTGAGTGTCGCAGGATATCCACACATTTTTGCCATCTCTGTGCCATCTCTGTTGTAGCATAGCTGTCGTCGTTACAGTGTGCAGAACAAAACGAAATTGAAGAAGAAACTGAAGCTATTGAGCAAATAGTTATTGAAGCTATTCGGCGATCACCTTCTAACCAACGATTGTATCTTTTGACCACTGGAGCAACTTAAATTAGTCGATCGGTAAGTGTTTGTTTGGCATTAAATGTGGGTGAAGGGAAAGGCTGGATGCAAAAATAGCTACAAATATACATACAGCTAGCATAAATAGCATGTTAGTATCGATTAGCTGGCAGTCATGCCGCGACCAAATATGTCTTATTAGCACATAAGTCAATAACATCAACAAAACTCACCTTTGTGATTTCGTTGACTTTATCGTTGGAAATGCATCTGCTTTGAGTGTCGCAGGATATCCACACATTCTTGCCATTTCTGCCATGTTAGCATCGATTAGCATGCCGTGCTAATCGATGCACACTCCACGTAAGACAATTTGAATCCGTCCCTGTTCGTGTTGTTACACCCTCCGACAACACACCAACGACGCATGATGTCTCCAAGGTACGGAAAACAGTCGAAAAAACTAAAAATAACAGAGCTGATTTGACCAACCATTCCGTCCTTTTACTTTTGTCAAGGATAAACTACTGAAACACTTCCTAGGCAGAAATTATTTGCCACTTTCCTAGAAGCATCAAGTTTTTGAAGAAAAAAATTGCGCCTAAAAGCTCATTTGTAGCTAATTATTAGCACAACACCAGACGTTTGACTCAGTGACATCTCAACACATCCGGAGTGTGTCCTTTGCATACGGCAACGTTGACGTTTTCCTGGCGTTAATAAAACCAACCCATTATAAACACAAATTAATTTCAAAGACAGATTTCGGGTGGGGACGCGTGTCCAAGACAGAGATAAGAGACACAAAGAGTCATCATTTTATGCAAAGCGCTTCTGTTGGCGAACAAACTTAATTAAGTACACATTGAGAAAAGATTACATTTGAGTAAAGCTTTATTTCTAACTGAACGTTAGACCACCCTCCAACTAGTAAGGCAGTAAGGCTTTTTAAAGATGTTACCATTTATTACCAGTAGCTTTTTTTTAATCCAACAGTCATAATTCTTTTGACTGCCTGGAATAGATGTTGTATTAATTGGATCTTGGAGTATATACAACAAAATAAGAGTACATTAATTAGCTGCAAACAGCAGGGGCACTGTTGATTAAGTCCAAAAAAGTTCAGCGTCGGTCCAGACCCCAGGATGCAGAGACTGGAATCGGTGTGCAGGTAAACACTTTTAAATGTCAAGGCGCATGTGCAATCCCGCGTGTCATCTGCTGCAAGCGCAGCCGGCAGCTCCGCTAGAAACGCACCGGGACACGCCCCTGCTTGCTCTTCCTGCATCGCGGCCCCGCGCTTGTATGGCTGCGGGCAATCATCAATCGGCGCATCTGGAGCTAATAGGGGACGACGGCATACGGACCAGCTGACCCAAAGATCCAGTGCCAAACTCCACAAGTAAAGATCCCAAGCCCGGTGTCAAGCCAAATTTGGGCCCAGCCAAAATAAGTGCCAAGGGGGGGTGTGCGCATGCGCGCACCTGCGCAGTCAACAGGTGCGCCGGGCAGTTTTTTGGCTGGGCGGCGTCATTGTCAAACCAACGTGTGTGTAGCGAGCGAGAGACTGTCCACTATTTTTAAAAGCTTAACTCACCAAAATTAAAACTACTGGTTTTATTTGTTTCATCCTGCTGTTTCTCCATATTTAATAGCCTAAGACAATATATATCACAGTAACTTTGGTATGATACGGTTTTTCTTTTAGCTAACAATATCAGCAAATCCACAGGGGCAATTATTTCGCAAGCCGTCCCATACACACTTTATACAATAGGGTGGGCATATATTTCACTCTTAAGGCGCTAAATATATGCCCCGACACGCTTTGGGCACTTATTTTTGCAGCGAGCACTTATTTGGCTTGACACCGGGATTGAACCCAGGACTACTCAGGACCTTCGTAATGTGAGGTAGACGCACTAACCACTCTTCCACCGTGAAGCTGGCTTGGAATCACGTCACATTTCCCCCACTAGTTGTTGCTAGGCAGAGTTCAATGAGTGCAGAGATTTATTAATAATAAGTAATAATGATAATAATAATAGTAACAAAAGATAACTAACAACATTCCTTCATATGTTTAAAACCGATGGGGCACTGCATATGTTGGCCTTAAAGAAAAACTACACTTTTGGGGGGAATTTTGCCATCATTTTTAATCCCTATGTGGGAAAAAACACACACATTTCTCTATTCTGTGCGTTCTAAAAAAAAAAAAAACAGCTTGTACAAGGCGGCTAACAATGCAGGTACAACAAGTCTCCATTTACATGCTGTGACCTGCATAATAACCTGTCAGAACGTGGGCTGTGATGGTTGTTTTCCTGGAAGGCAAAGGAAAGTTGGCGCGGGCAAGGTGTGGAGGTAAACCCATGTTTTATTTTAAGACTAGCAAACTACAAAAAAGGAAGCAAACAAAAGGCGCGCACAGTGGCGGAGAACAAATGTGACTAATGAAAACAAAAACTAGCAAAAAGGCAGAACTATGGACAAAAAGCAAAACTCGATAACTTCATCCATCCATCCATTTCAACCGCTTATTCCCTTTGGGGTCACGAGGGGCGCTCGTGCCTATCTCAGCTACAATCGGGCGGAAGGCGGGTACACCCTGGACAAGTCGCCAACTCATCGCAGGGCCAACACAAATAGACAGACAACATTCACATTCACATTCACACACTAGGGCCAATTTAGTGTTGCCAATCAACCTATCCCCAGGTGCGTGTCTTTGTGCTGTGACCTGCATAATAACCTGTCAGAACGTGGGCTGTGATGGTTGTTTTTCCGGAAGGCAAAGGAAAGTTGGCATGGGCAAGGCGTGAAGGTAAAGACATATTTTATTTCAAGACTAACAAACTACAAGAAAAGAAGCAAAAAAAAGGCGCGCACAATGGTGGAGAACAAAAAAAAAACTAGCACAAAGGCAGAACTGTGGACAAAAAAGCAAAACTTGATAACTGTGACATAAAAACCAAAAACTTACGTGGCATGGGCAGGAGGGAAACTATGGACAGTATGAGTGACAGGCTGACAGGCATGGCATGGCATGAAGTAGAGGTAAAGTCGCCAGACTGACTCCCTGGCAACTTTTGGTTTAAATAATAGACATGATAAGTGAATCAGAATCAGAATCAGAATCAGACATACTTTATTAATCCCCGAGGGGAAATTAAAATTTTCAGCACAATCCCTTTCAAGATCAGACTAACATTACAAGGAGATAGAACAGGATCGCTGACGGGTCTGTCAACTCCCGGCGCCCCTTACAAAAAAGGTGAGATACAGGTAAACAAGTGGGGGTAATGGGAGAAAAAAAAAAATTAAAATAAAATAAAATAAAAAAATCGGTCTAAGCCTGGGCCCCTGGAAGAAGAGGGGGTCCAGACTGAGGCCACAGGAAAAAAACAACTCATAGCCATAGTACACATCCCTCTTACATGTGTGTAAGAGGGAAACATCAAACATCAAAGAACACTAAGGACATGAAAAAAACAGGTGTGCGAGTGCAAAATGTGAGACAGGTGCGTGACATGAGGACAGGTGAAAACTAATGGGTTGCTATGGTGACAAAAACAAACAAAAGTGCACAAAGGGTCCAAAAACAAAACCGAACATGACTAAAACAAAACATGATCACACACACATGACATAACCAATCTATAGCAACATTGTTACTGTCAGAACTAACACAGAGGAACATTTTTTTTGGCGTAGTGACACATGGTCTTGCTCACACTGCTCATCCGACCACTTGCAAGTTCTATGGCCAGCTACTCGCTAACTTCAGCAGCTAATAACGTTAATGTGACCAGCCATAAAATAAAAAAGGGGGTTGGACTTTTGTAAAAGTTAATGCTAGTTAATAAATGATGCATCTCACCTGTACAGTAGAAGGTTGTGGCACCGAAACAGGAAGATGGTCACCTTTTAAAACCCACAATCTTCTAACTTGATACTAAATGGCAGGGGTGTCAAACGTACGGCCAGGTTTTATCCAATGAGTTGACTGACGAAAATGATCACATCCTTTATTTAGAAAGTATAAACAACGACAAATAAAGATAGAATACCATTAACCGCAACATGCAAGTGTAAAAAAACAGCCAACAACACTATGATTTGTACATTTTCAGAATGTGCTTGTTTTATTTTTAAACAAAGAAAACAATCTGAAGTTGTCTTAATTTTTAAGTTATCGTGCCATGATTTTACCAGTCTGGCCCACTTGGAAGTAGATGTAATCTAAAAATTAGTTTGAAAACCCTGCTGTATGGCTGTCAACAAATGGAACAACGCATGAGACCAGAAAACATTGCTTGGAAGCATTTTTTATCTGAGGACTGAGGAATATTCTGATTTTATCGGTTCAAAGAGAGCTAAAGTGCTGAAAGATACAACCATGACTGTTTAATATTCTTTTTTAAAACGCTTAGCAATAGTGCTACATAAGGCTCCAATGATCTCATATAGTCTGCCATTAGTGGTAGCAAACACAGAAAGTGCTCTCTCCGCGGTTGTTATTGACTTTGATTGATTGATTGATTGAAACTTTTATTAGTAGATTGCACAGTTCAGTACATATTCCGTACAATTGACTATCAGCATAATACAGTCATCACACAGGTTAATCATCACAGTATATACATTGAATTACTTAAATTATTTACAATCTTGGGGGTGGAATGAGGAGGGTTTGGTTAATATCAGCACTTTAGTCATCAACAATTACATCATCAGAGAAATGGACATTGAAACAGTGTAGGTCTTACTTAGTAGGATATGTACAGCCAGTGAGTTCAGATAGCATAGGAGCAAGTATATACATTAGAAATACATTTGATTGGTTATTTACAATCCGGGGAAATGGGATGTGAAGGGAGGAGGGTGTTAGTAAAGGGTTGAAGTTGCCTGAAGGTGTTGTTTTAGAGCGGTTTTGAAGGAGGATAGAGATGCACTTACTTTTACACCTGTTGGGAGTGCATTCCACATTGATGTGGCATAGAAAGAGAATGAGTTAAGACCTTTGTTAGATCAGAATATGGGTTTAACGTGGTTTGTGGAGCTCCCCCTGGTGTTGTGGTTATGGCGGTCATTTACGTTAAGGAAGTAGTTTGACATGTACTTCGGTATCAGGGAGGTGTAGCAGATTTTGACGGGTGTTGCCATGTAATTGGTGAAAAAAAATTCCGGCCAGGAAAGAAGCTTTATAAGTCATCATGCATGTGCCTGCTACTGCATTAAATATACAGTACAGACCAAAAGCAATAAGCACACCTGTGAAGTGAAAACCATTTCAGGTGACTACCTCTTGCAGCTCATCCAGAGAATGCCAAGTGTGCAAAGCAGTAGCCAGAGCAAAGGGTGGCTTTTTTGAAGAAACTACAGTATATAACCTGTTTTCAGTTATTTCACCTTTGTTTGTTAAGTACGTAACTCCACTTTGTCACACCTATGGATCATGTTTTGTTTTGGTCATGTTCGGTTTACTTTTTTGGACATTTAGTTCTGTTTTGCATTTCCTTGTTTGTCTTGTTACCATGCCAACTCATTACTTTTCATCTGTCATGTCTGATCATACTACCCTGAGCATCTCCCAATCTTGTTTGTTCTCAAAGCTAAGCAGTGTCTGGCCTGGTTGGTACTTTGATGGAGACTACCTAGGAGTACCAGGTGTTTTTGACCTTTGGACTCTTTAACTTCTTTTTTTTTTCACTCCCTGTTTTGTCACCATGACGACCAATCAGTTCACCTGTCTTGTCTCACACCTGTTTGCACTTATCATGTTCATTATTTTAGCCACAGTTACCAGGTAGTCAGTCTGGCAACGTCACCTCCTGCACCCATGATATCCATGCTGCTTTTCTCATACCCTTGTCACAGTAAGTTTTCTTGTTATTTATGCCACAGTGCAAGTTTTTGCTTCATGTTTATAGTTAATTGCCTTTGTGCTAGTCTTTTGTTTCATAGCCCAGTTTTTTGTACCGCCATTGTGCGCGTTTTTTGTTGGTTCCTGTTTTTAGTTTCAGTGTTAAAATAAAGATCTCTTTACCTTCACGCCGTTTCCACTCCATTCGCTTTGCACCTCGGGAAAACAACCCAAGACTAAGTCCAAGCTTGACACACATGTCTTTATTCATAGTTGTGATGCCTTCAGTGACAATCTTATTCAATCAAAGTTTATTTATATAGCCCTAAATCACAAGTGTCTCTAAAGGCTGCACAAGCCACAACGACATCCTCGGCTCAAATCCCACATCAAGGCAAGGAAAAACTCAACCCAATGGGACAATTACAAACCTTGGAGGACCGCAGATGTGCCTCCTCCCCCTACCCTAAGGCGACCGGTCCAAAGGATGTGGATAGAATCTACTATAATATTGTGAATCTGGTCCATAGTGGATCTAACATAATAGTGAGAGTCCAGTCCATAGTGGGGCAAGCAGGAGACCAAACTTATGGACCGTACCATTTCAATAAAATGGTGCGGTGAAAATGGATGGATGGATGGGTGTTTGGAGGTTTAGCAGGCTTTTTAGGCCACCTCTTACTAGCAGTTTTTTTTCCCCTATTACTATTTAGAATGCACAGAAAACTGAAAGACATGTGTGTTTCTTGTCCTACATAAGGATTGTGGATGATGGGCAAAATTCCAAAAACTAGTGCACTTCTCCTTTAATAGAGAGACAGCCTGAATAATTTTAGACAAAAAAATGGATTCCAGTGTGAGAAGTGATGGGAGCTGTTCTGCAGAACAATTGTCCTTATCTGAGCCTATTCAAGAATGCAAACAATGCAGGCGTCATAATCAAAACATGTGACCTTGCTGAAGCGCCGCTCCCTCCCAAGCAAACAATATATCAATACCGCCTGTGTTCGACACAGCCTAAAGGCTTCTGCACACCGTGTGACTTTAGACAAGAAAAGGGGTCTTACAACAATTTTATTAGCATCTTTTTTGAACTCAGTTTAAATGTCCTGGTAATTTGAGGCTGTCAATACCCAAGATTTTTTCCATCCATCCATCTTCTTCCGCTTATCCGAGGTCGAGTCGCGGGGGCAGCAGCCTAAGCAGGGAAGCCCAGACTTCCCTCTCTCCAGCCACTTCGTCTAGCCCCTCCCGGGGGATCCCAAGGCGTTCCCAGGCCAGCCGGGAGACATAGTCTTCCCAATGTGTCCTGGGTCTTCCCCGTGGCCTCCAACCGTTTGGAAGTGCCCTAAACACCTCCCTCGGGAGGTGTTCGGGTGGCATCCTGACCAGATGCCTGAACCACCTCATCTGGCTCCTCTCAATGTGGAGGAGCAGGGGCTTTACTTTGAGTTCCTCCCGGATGACAGAGCTTCTCACCCTATCTCTAAGGGAGAGCCCCGCCACACGGCGGAAGAAACTCATTCCGGCCGCTTGTACCCGTGATCTTATCCTTTCGGTCATGACCCAAAGCTCATGATCATAGGTGAGGATGGGAAAGTAGATCGACCGGTATATTGAGAGCTTTGCCTTCCGGCTGAGCTCCTTCTTCACTACAACGGATCGGTACAACGTCCGCATTACTGAAGACGCCGCACCGATCCGCCTGTCGATCTCACGATCCGCTCTTCCCCCACTTGTGAACAAGACTCCTAGGTACTTGAACTCCTCCACTTGGGGCAGGGTCTCCTCCCTAACCCAGAAATGGCACTCTGCCCTTTTCCGGGAGAGAACCATTGACTCGGACTTGGAGGTGCTGATTCTCATTCCGGTCGCTTCACACTCGGCTGCGAACCGATCCAATGAGAGCTGAAGATCCTGGCCAGATGGAGCCATCAGGACCACATCATCTGCAAAAAACATAGACCTAATCCCACGGCCACCAAACCGGAACCCCTCAACGCCTTGACTGCGCCTAGAAATTCTGTCCATAAAAGTTATGAACAGAATCAGAGACAGAGGGCAGCCTTGGCGGAGTCCAACCCTCACTGGAAATGTGTCCGACCTACTGCCGGCAATGCGGACCAAGCTCTGACACTGATCGTACAGGGAGCGGACCGCCTCAATCAGACAGTCCGATACCCCATACTCTCTGAGCACTCCCCATAGGACTTCCCGAAGGACGCGGTCGAATGCCTTCTCCAAGTCTACAAAGCACATGTAGACTGGTTGGGCAAACTCCCATGCACCCTCAAGAACCCTGCCCAGAGTATAGAGCTGGTCCACAGTTCCACGACCAGGACGAAAACCACACTGTTCCTCCTGAATCCGAGGTTTGACTATCCGGCGTAGCCTCCTCTCCAGTACACCTGAATAAACCTTACCGGGAAGGCTGAGGAGTGTGATCCCATGATAGTTGGAACACTCCCTCCGCCCCCCCCGAGAATTTTTTTTTTTTTTTTTTGCCGCCTACTTTTGACATACAAAGCGCCCTTTTGTGTGTGCGTAGGATGCAGCACATCAATTCTTAACTCTGTTCACTCCAACGGGAGACCTTCAGAGTTTCGAGTGGTGCCTGTCCAATTTCTATTCTGTTCTACTCTACACTGAAGAAAAAGGCAAGAGAATCTCATGCTGGCAGTTTATTTGTGCCAAAAATAAGCACGCATAAAGCCAATTAAATAGGCACACTTCAAATCATTGCAAAAATAATACAATTATTTATACGTCTGTTATGTAACTTAGAGACTGGGGTTCACTAGGTAAAGCGCTTTGAGTCACTAGAGAAAAGCACTATATAAATATAATTAACTCCACTTCACATCAAATGTTTATTAAAGTTTTCCTAGATAAAATAATTGTGGTTAACTCCATCCATCCTTTTTCTACTGCTTGTCCCGTTCGAGGTCGCGGGTGTGCTGAAGCCTATCTCAGCTGCACTCGGGCGGAAGGCGGGGTACACCCTGGACAAGTTGCCACCTCATCACAGAACTGTTGAACCTATTTATTTCATGATATTTGAATGGATTTTACGGCCTAAAATTCACTTCGACTTTTGATTTTTTTTAAATGACCAAATACAGTACAACATTTCCTACCGCTTAATCCCTTTGGGGTCGCGGGGGCGCTGGTGCCTATTTCAGCTACAATTGGGCGGAGGGAGGAGTACACCCTGGACAAGTCGCCAACTCATCGCAGGGCCAACACAGATAGACAGACAACATTCACACTCACATTCACACACTAGGGCCAATTTAGTGTTGTCAATCAACCTATCCCCAGGTGCATGTCTTTGGAGGTGGGAGGAAGCCGAACCCACGCAGTCACGGGGAGGACATGCAGACTCCACACAAAAATATCCCGAGCCCCTGATTGAACCATATATATATATATATATTCCAAGCACAACGACGTCACGTTATCGATGGGAAAATGCATTTTTGACAGTATGATTTGCCTGAGCGGCTAGTAGACACCGAGAGTAACAAGTGGTAGAAAATGGATTAGAAAAAACAGATTTAAAAAAATTATTTAAAAAAAATTAATAGTAAAATGTTTTCTCTTTAAACTACTCGCGGGCCAGATTTTGAACGCTGGTGGGTCGGATCCGGCCCAAGGGCTGTAGCTTGGGGACGGACCACTGATATAAATGTTATGAAATCACTGCACCTTAAACTTAATCCAGACAAGGAAGTGAAGCACCACCCACTTCAGAACATTGCACTCAGCAGGCGTTTGCTGCAGTGATGTCTCACAGCAACAACAAAAAATAGCCCCTTCTTGTCTTTAGAACGACTTGCTATCCCATGCCCTTTTCTTTGTCCATTTCTGCTCACTTTTTTCCCTCTTGTGGCTCGTCAGTAACGACTGAAAGACGTTAATTGCGCTCGGTGTTCGATTGTTGCTGTCTGGCCTCTGACGTGGCGTGGAGAAGGCGCTACGTAAGTAGCTAACGTGCTAGCTAGCTAGTTAGCTGCACAGTAGAGTCCAACGTACGACAACAATCTTCCAACATAGACACGAGGAACGGGGTTTATTACCGTCATTGTAGACGAAAAAGACGCACTTAGCAAGTCTTACTACAATGTTACTTTGGCGTCAAAAGCTTTATAGAAGAAAAAGGTCATGTTCGATTGTATTTGGAAACCTGCTGAAATGAGATTTTCTTGTTTGAACGGGGGTGGCGGGTCCGTTCTGTGTGTCGGGATGTTGCCATATTTTTGCTGAGGGGATTTGGTGGAAAGTATGACGATGGAGTTTGCAACTTTTGGTCGCCTTGCCTGTACCAGGGGTGGCGGGCGATGTGCGCGTGACGTCGCGTGTTGTGGAGCTCCTCGCGTCTGAACATTATTTGCAGTCGAGGCCGTCGGCGGCGGGAGCGATTCGGGCCGAGAAAGCGACAATTTTCCCATTAATTTGGGGGCGGCGTGGCGCAGTGGGAGAGTGGCCGTGCACAACCCAATGGTCTCTGGTTCAATCCCCACCTAGTACCAACCTCGTCAAGTCCGTTGTGTCCTGAGCCAGACACTTCACCCTTGCTCCTGATGGGTGCTGGTTAGTGCCTTGCATGGCAGCTCCCTCCATCAGTGTGTGAATATGGAAGTACACTGAAAAAAGTGACTTTTTGGAGCTGTAAACTCTATTAGAGTAACTGTCATAATTTATACCAAATATTTTTAACATTCAGTAAGAACTACAGTTTCTTAAGTAAAATTAAACATTTTATTAACGTAAGACATGAATTATGGGGGAAGAGTAAGTTTCACTTATGTTTCCTCATACTATTTAAATGTTTGATAGTTGTACGTACATAAACCTAAAAATATTATATAAACTTTACTCCGAAATTCTAGTGTTTTGAAACGCATGCACGACGACGCATGCGCACAGCACAACAGGCTCTGGCCGACTGGCTCTGCTCCGACCGTTAGGATTGCTTCACAGAGCACTGCAAGGTGGCATTATGGGTAATTCTTATCTTGCGTTTATAATGTGTTACTGAGTCGATGTTTATCAGAAATGTGTTTGGTGTGGGTTCACAGAGTGTGACGCATATTAGTAAGAATTTTTAAGTTTTTTATATCACAACCGTCAGTGTAAAAGGTATGGCTGTTGATCAAGTATGCATTGCAATCTCGCATCAGAAACAGCCAAACCAGTGGTTTTCAAACTTTTTTTGTCATCCCCCTCTTTGGACAAGGGGGAGTGTTCAAGCCCCACTTGCCCCCATCGCCCCAACAGATTGCTAATGCCAAGCTTAACATTTTCAAATGTAGTGAACATCAAGTTACATTCAAATTGTATACATTCTAACTCAATAACATAAAATAACACCAAGTTCAATGATACATAAAATAACTGTGCAGCTGTGGTATAACTTGCATCAAGTTCAATAATAAATAAAATAACTACTCTGCAAGTTTTCTTTAAAAGAAATCAAGTGGCTTATTGACATGATTGGAGTGTGTGGTCTTGAGGTGTCTCTTTAATTTGTTGGGTCTCATGCTGTCTGCTGCTAGCGGTTTTAGACACAGAACACACAGGGGTCTCTCCTCTGCCCCCACCACCGTTGCCATGAATCCAAGAGCAAGATACCCTTCATCATATTTTTTCCGTTGGCTTTTTGGTTGATTAAGCCCGTCAGATTTTTGTTTCTCTGCAGGCGCTGGCTCTGGCTCGACCACCTTTGAGGTGCGAGTCACAAATTTATCAATTTTGTGTAATTGTGGTCCACACTAGCCTGCTACCCATCCGCGTAAAATATTGTTCCGCTTAGCCCCGCCCCCATTAGTTACTTTTGCTATGTCTGTCAAACTTTCGCTCCTACCTAAAAATGTAAAGCCTATAGGAAAAATAAGCAATTCATTTATTTATATAACGGATTTCACAGACAGAATCACAAAGTGATTTACAGTGTGTGGGTATAGAAAATGAAAGCATAGTAAAAAAAAAAATCAAAGAATATAATTAAAAAATATATATTTAAGTGAAATGTCCTCCCGTTCCTCGCGCCCCACCTGTCATGTCTCTATTCCCCACACTTTGAGAAACGATGAGCTAAACGCATGCGTGTAAGAGTGGGTGCGATGACATGCTAAATAGAATTGGACCCAACCACCAGGCCGCTGCCGCAGAATAAATTTCTATTAAAGTCTTATTAATCACACTTATTGTTTTCCTGCACGCCATTGATAAACGCAAGAGTGAGAAGAGGTTCTAAAATGATTAGCGCTCCGACGGCTATTCATGGAAATACGGTTATAAAATGTACTTAAAATTTTGAGTGAAGTGAAGTGAATTATATTTATATAGCGCTTTTTCTCTAGCGACTCAAAGCGCTTTACATAGTGAAACCCAATATCTAAGTTACATTTAAACCAGTATGGGTGGCACTGGAAGCAGGTGGGTAAAGTGCCTTGCCCAAAGACACAACGGCAGTGACTAGGATGGCGGAAGCGGGGATTGAACTTGCAACCCTCAAGTTGCTGGCACGGCCGCTCTACCAACCGAGCTATACCGTAAAATTATGTTCCTGCCGATAAAAAACAAGTACACTTTATTTAATTTGTTTAAATAAATAGAACTTAAAACGTGGTTGTAATTAAGTAACTGTTACTTAATATCTTCACAACTGTTATGTTATATGGAAAGTAGAATTTACTTGATACTGGCAACTGAGTGTTACTTGATATTGCAGCATTAAATTTTACTTAAACCATTTGCGTGCAAATACTTACAATAATTTTTTAAAGTAAATCTTATGAGTTATTTTTTTCAGTGTAGTGGCAAAGCGCTTTGAGTACCTTGAAGGTAGAAAAGCGCTATACAATTACAACCCATTTACCATGAAAAAAACGAGTGCCGTTATTGAAACGTATAGTCAACGCGTTATTATTGTGTTAACTTTGACAGCCCAAATTTGAAATGTAAAGTTTGTAGGCACAAAAAAACTTCCTTTTGTGTTTTCTGTCGGCTATTTGAATAATGGACAAACTGATTCCGCATTGACAGCATTGACAGTCAGTCGTGTGGGATCGTGCGTGTGCGCATCCGCACACTGCAAAAAGTCAGTGTTCAAAAACGAGAAAAAAAAATACAAAAATGAGGGGTATTTTACCTGAACGAAGCAAAATTATCTGCCAATAGAACAAGAAAATTTGGCTTGTCAAGACTTTCCAAAACAAGTAAAATTAACTAACTTCAATGAACCCACAAATACCTTAAAATAAGTATATTCTCACTAATAACAAGTGTACTACTATACAAGTACGTATTTTCTATTGTTTCATTGAAAATAAAACGGCAAAGTCTATTTGGCTGTCATCTGTTTTAAAATGAGAAAAAATTGTGTCAAAGTCATGATTTTGTTTTACATTCTTGAAAAAGAAAATTATTACTTTAAAAAGTAGTTTTATACTTGTGTGTGTTGATGACACAGCTTTGCAACATTTGATATTCTAGTTTCAAGCATGTTTTACTCAATATAAGTCATCAAATCTCAACTACAAGATGTAATATCTCACTGAGATAATTTAGGACCTAAACACTTAAAACAAGTATAAAATCTTATGTTTGGACGCGCAAAATGCCCAAAATGTCCATAACACACCCAGCCGAGTCCCATGGGGAGGGGGGGATGAAAGTTGGAAAAGTCAGCAAAAGTCCCAAAAATGTTCAAAATACCTACACAGGTTCGAGTCCCACAAGTTCCGCCGCCGGCCGGGATGCCCAGATTGTCCAAAACGCGCCCAGCAAAGGTGGGGAGAAAAGTGAGAAAAGTCGGGGAAATGTTCAAAAGTCCCACCCGGGTTCGAGTGTGCACTCAAACTCAAACTCGAACCCGGTTGGGACTCGAACCTTTGTAGGTATTTAGAAAATTTTGGGGGACTTTTGCCGACTTTTCAAATGTTTTCCCCTTACTTCCTGTGCAACATTGCTGGGTGTGTTTTGGACACTTGGACAAAAATAGTTTCAAGGATATTTTACTCAAAATAGATCATAAAATGTCGGAAACAAGCTGTGGTATCTTACTGAGATCATTTAGGAGCAAAACCCTTAAAGGGGAACATTATCACAATTTCAAAAGGGTTAAAAACAATAAAAATCAGTTCCCAGTGGCTTGTTGTATTTTTTGAAGTTTTTTTCAAAATTTTACCGGTCTCGGAATATCCTTAAATAAAGCTTTAAAGTGCCTTATTTTCGCCATCTTCGAAACCACTATCCATTTCCCTGTGACGTCACACAGTTCTGTAAACAAACAATGGGAATACCACAGCAAGATGTAGTGACTTTAGCTCGGATTCAAACTCGGATTTCAGCGACTTAAGCGATTCAACAGATTACGCATGTATTGAAACAGATGGTTGGAGTATGAAAGTATTGAAGAAGAAACTGAATCTATTGAGCGAATAGCTATTGACGCTATTCATAGCCATAGCATGGCCGAATAGCTGCGTTAGCATCGCCGGTAAGATGTGCGGACCAAACGATTAGGACTTTCGCATCTTTTGACACTGGAGCAACTTAAATCCGTCGATTGGTAAGTGTTTTTTTCGCATTAAATGTGGGTGGAAGGAAACGTAATATAGTTGCAAATGCATCTACAGGTTATCCATACATCTCTGTAGCATGTCTGCTTTAGCACCGCCGGTAAATAGCATGTTAGCATCGATTAGTATAGCATGTTAGCATCGATTAGCTGGCAGTCAACATCAACAAAACTCAACTTTGTGATTTCGTTGACTATCGTTGCAAATACATTTGCAGGTTATCCATACATCTCTGTGCATGTCTGCCTTAGCATCGCCGTAAAATATGGAGACACTCCAGCACATTCAATGGGGGTCTGTCGGCAGACACTTTCGCATCTTCGGGCCAGTGGTGCAACTTGAATCCCTCCCTGTTAGTGTTGTTACACCCTCCGACAACACATTGTCGAGTCATGATGTCTCCAAGGTTTCAAAAAATAGTCAAAAAAACGGAAAATAACAGAGCTGAGACCCAGTGTTTGTAATGTGTTGAAAATGAAAATGACGGCTGTATTACCTCGGCGACGTCACATTCTGACGTCATCGCCTCCAGCGCGATAAACAGAAAGGCGTTTAATTCGCCAAAATTCACCCATTTAGAGTTCGGAAATCGGTTGAAAAAATATATGGTCTTTTTTCTGCACCATCAAGGTATATATTGACGCCTACATATGTCTGGTGATAATGTTCCCCTTTAAAACAAGTAAAAGACTCTAACATAAAATCTGCTTAGTGAGAAGAATTATCTTATCAGACATCCATCCATTTTCTACCGCTTATTCCCTTTCGGGGTCACGGGGGGCGCTGGCGCCTATTTCAGCTACAATCGGGCGGAAGGCGGGGTACACCCTGGACAAGTCGCCATCTCATCACAGGGCCAACACAGATAGACAGACAACATTCACACTCACATTCACACACTAGGGCCAATAAAAATAAGCAAATAGCACCCTTATTTGAGATATTTCATCTTACTTAGATTTCAGTTTTTGCAGTGCAACTCAACACCTCACACTGATAGACTCCATTGACTTCACTCTCCATCCATTCAGCCGGCTCCATCATCATGTATCTTCCTGCTGTCCACTCTGCATGTGTGTGCGTGTCGGAGGCACGGTTATGCCAACCACACAACAGCAGCAGCGGCAGCAGCCGCCTGTGGAAACAAAGGTAGGTTGATTTATAGCCCCGCACTGAAAACATAAATCACACCTGCAGCGCTGCGCCTTTAAACGCCCCGCGTCCTGACAGCATTTACCTTTTATAAATGATCGGGCCGCACCTCCCATAGAGCCTGAGACCACAAAGCTCACTCATTCTGCATCTGACTCTTCCTTTGTTTCACCTCTCCCTCCCTCCAGTCTCATTTCAATATTCTCCGGCTGTATCTCCCCGCCCGCCCGCCCCTCATCGCTCCGCTTCAGCCGTCTCGGTCTTCTCACCTCAACCTAATCGCTCCGTATCGTGGCGTCCCTTCCCGTTGATGGGAAGCTCCTGGCGCCGCCTCGCTCCACGCTCACCCAACGCCCAACTTTGTTAAGGGATAAATAAACTAAAGCTGCTTAAAAGGAGCCAGCGCCGCGTCGAAAATGAATGTGTCAGTCTCGGCCCCTATCTGCCTTCCTCATGGCCACTTTTGTGACAAACATAAGGCGGGTGGGGGGGGCCGTACGATAAATAGCGTGCGCACACACACACGTATAAAACCACACCTGTGCATCATTGAAGCAGTCTGCAGCAGCCTCAGCTGCAGAGTGTGGCTAAAGATAAAGGTGACGTCTTGAGGCCATTACTTATCCAGCGCAGCGGAAAAAAAGGTTTGCTGATATTATACCTGCCGTCCCCGCATAATAGCTCCGGGTTGGGCGGGGGGGGAGGGTGCACAAACACACACACCAAAATACCCACCATAAACAAGGTGCACAGGACAAGCCCGCATTAATCCCGGCCCGGGCCAGTTTATGCACATATCCGCACACACGCTCGCTCGTCTGACTGAGTTAAGGCAGATGAAAGAGCTGCTGAATGAGATGTGACTCAACAGTTTTGCAATGAGACGCCGGTACCAGCAGAACAAAACCACAATATATTTCAAAAAGTGTTGCAGAAAAAAAACACCAGCGGGGACGTGACCAATGTGTTTTGTTTTGTGTGATGTTTGTGACTGCAGGTTGCCTTTGACGGTAAATGGCGAATGTTGTTGTGTAAATTAATGGCCTACTGAAACCCACTACTACCGACCACGCAGTCTGATAGTTTATATATCAATGATGAAATATTAACATTGCAACACATGCCGATACGGCCTTTTTAGTTTACTAAATTGCAATTTTAAATTTCCCGCGAGTTTCTTGTTGAAAACGTCGCGGGATGTTAGGAAATATTAGCGCTGCACCACTCGCAGCTAAAAGTCGTCTGCTTTAACCGCATATTTACACAGCATTTTGGACATCTGTGTTGCTGAATCTTATGCAATTTGTTCATTTGATAATGGAGACTATAAAGCTGAGATAGGCGCCAGCGCCCCCCGCGACCCCGAAAGGGAATAAGCGGTAGAAAATGGATGGATGGATAAAGAACAATGCTGTTGGTGGAAAGCGGTGGATTGCAGCTGTCTTTAGCAACCGAGACACAGCCGGTGTTTCTTTGTTTGTTGTGAAGCTTTAACACAGAGCGGTCAAGCGAACATCTCCCGTCCAAAGGCAAAACCCAATAACTCAATTTTGGTCAAAACTGAGCTGATAATAATTTTGGAGTTCCTAGGTGATATGCTTTACATTAGTGTATGCGATATTGTAATTTGTTCCGTAAGTAAGCTGCTTACTTACGGAACAAATTACAATATCGCATACACTAATGCTTTACATTAGTGCAGTGGTCCCCAACCACCGGGCCGCGGCCCGGAACCAGGCCGCAGAAATTTTTTTTATTGTTTTTTATGTAAAAAAAAATATATATATATTTTATTTATTTATTTATTTTTTTTATTAAATCAACACAAAAAACACAATATACACTACAATTAGTGCTCCAACCACAAAAACCTCCCTTTTTCATGACAAAAACGTCCCTTTTTCATGACAAAGGAAAAAAAAAAAAAAAAAAGGATCCCCCCTGGGCCGCGGGACAAATTATTAAGCGTTGACCGGTCCGCGGATACAAAAAGGTTGGGGACCACTGCATTAGTGTATGCGATATTGTAATATTGTAAACAAATTACAATATCGCATACACTAATACTTTACATTACAAATTACAATATCGCATACACTTGTGCTTTACATTAGTGTATGCGATATTGTAAGTAAGCAGCTTACTTACGGAACAAATTCCAATATCGCATACACTAATGCAAAGCATATCACCTAGTAACTCCCGAATTATTATCAGCTCAGTTTTGACCAAAATTGAGTTACTGGGTTTTGCCTTTGGACGGGAGACATGTTTCTCTACGTCAACCAGCAAGTTTTTGAATTGGGAAATTATGATGTATATTATACCGGAGACATCAGTGGATTATTCGTCGTGCTGCAGCAGCTCTCAAAAAAGGCAGCTGTGAGCTTGGCTCCTCGGCTTCTCTCTGAGACACTGCGTGTTCACCGCAGCCATCCGACCTCGAGGTATGACTTTACAATCTTTACAATCTCACTAAAACACTATTAAAACAATAAGCAGATAAGGGATCTTCCAGAATTATCCTAGTAAATGTGTCTAATTACATCTGAAACGCTCACACTGCCGCCGCCCGGAGCCGTCGCTTTTTTTTTTTTTCTAGTCCTCCACTATCAATGTCCTAATTCACGAATCTTTCATCCTCGCTCAAAATAATGGGGAAATTGTTGCTTTCTCGGTCCGAATTGCTCTTACTGCTGGTGGCTCCCATTATAAACAATGTGAATATGTGTGGAGCCCTGCAACTCGTGACGTCAAGCGCACATACTTCCGGTAAAGGCAGGGCTTTTCTATTAGAGACCAAAAGTTGCAAACTTTATCGTCGATGTTCTCTACTAAATCCTTTCAACAAAAATATGGCAATATCGGGAAATTATCAAGTATGAGAATGGACCTGCTATTCCCGTTTGAATACGAAAATCTCATTTCAGTAGGCCTTTAAGCACAGAGCTATTAGAGCACTGTTGGATACATATTACACACGCTGTTGGATACATACTACACACAATACAGTGGACTAGTGATTGGCTGCACAGTCAGAATATCAAGAGTTTGAATCTTTGTTTGGGCATCTCTGTGTCAAGTTTATATTACAGTTGTATGGTGTACTGGTATTAGTATAGTACCGCGATACTAATGAATCATATTCGGTACTATACCGACTCTAAAAAGTTCCGGTCCCGCACCCCCTGTCATCGTCACGTCCTGACATTGCTGGTTAACAAGCAGACGAGCATGTTGGCCAGCCCAGAATCACTGAGTACTTACAAGCAGACACAATATGGAGACAGAAAAGGAAAAACGGACGCATTTTGGCTTAAAAACTAACAATCAATCAATCAATCAATGATTAATTTTATAGCCCTAAATCCCGAGTGTCTCAAAGGGCTGCACAAGCCACAACAATGTGGGAGAAAGCCGGAGTACCCGGAGGGAACCCACGCAGTCACGGGGAGACCATGCAAACTCCACACAGAAAAATCACATTGGGACAAATCTACTCCCGAGTGGGCAGGACTGGTAAAATCACGGAGCGAGAACTTAAAAATAAAGACAACTTCAGATTGTTTTCTATGTTTAAAAATACATTCTGAATATGTACAAACCATAATGTTTTTTTTTTTTTTTACACTTACATCTTTATTTGTCGTTATTTGGCAACACTAAATTGGCCCTAGTGTGTGAATGTGAGTGTGAATGTTGTCTGTCTATCTGTGTTGGCCCTGCGATGAGGTGGCGACTTGTCCAGGGTGTACCCCGCCTTCCGCCCGATTGTAGCTGGGATAGGCGCCAGCGCCCCCCGCGACCCCAAAAAGGGAATAAGCGGTAGAAAATGGATGGATGGATGGACTTTATGAATAATTATGTAATAATATGTACTAACCCAATCTGCGGTCCTCTCCAGGGTTTCTCATTGTCATACCACTGGGTTAAAATTTTCCTTGCCCTGTTGAGGGATCTGAACCGAGGATGACGTTGTGGCGTGTGTAGCCCTTTGAGACACTTGTGATTGAGGGCTATATAAATAAACATTGATTGATTTGATTGATTGAACCCCTGTTCCACCATGCTGCCCCTGAAGAAAGTCATTCCTGAAAAAGGCACAACAATGGCAATCCGAGCAAATCAATCAATCAATCAATGTTTACTTATATAGCCCTAAATCACTAGTGTCTCAAAGGGCTGCAAAAATCTAAGTCATACCTATTGACAGTGACGTGCGGTCAGGGGAGGCAGGAGAGGCAGTGCCTCACATGTGATTATGCAAAGAAATACAATATATAATGATAAAATAATTGTAATTGTTAGTTTTTAATTTTCATTTAGCATCACCAATTTGGATAATTTTTTCTTCAAAATCTCAGAATTTTTGCAATCCCTCGTAAACTTCTCTGTCTGCCGTGCGGCCAGGGCGCGTTCTTGTCTGGTTTGTTGCTGAGCGTTCAAAACAGCAGAGAAAAAAGTCTGAGGTGAGGCTAACAGTTCTCGTGCCTCACAATAGGGGCGCTCATGATCAGAGACATACGGTGGCGTAAGCGAGTCGTGCCGCAGCGAGTAACATGTTTTGTGTGTTGGTTGAGCCGTCAAAACGACAGAGAAAAAATCTGAGGTGAGGCAAACAGTTCTCGTGCCTCACGATAGGGGCGGGGCGCTCATGATCCCAGACATACGGTGGCCTCAGCGGGTAAGTGCCGCAGCGACTTATTTTTTCCGTCTTGTGCATCCTGACATTCAACCTGGATGACTACATTTCCGCACTTAAACAGTTTTCTAAAGTGGAATTTCTGTCAAAGGTATTTGTTGTCGAACCCCAAGATGTAGAGATGGAGGCAGGCATGGACTGAGCGAACATGATTTAATAAAGATACTAAGAAAAAAATCAAACAAAGGGTTCAAACCAAAAGCGCTCACGTGGGCGGGTAATAAACAAAAGGCCTTTAGCATAGAAGCTAACAAAAAACAAAAAGGAACTTTAGCATGGAAGCTAGTGGATAACAAACAGAAAAACTGGAAATAGCTATGGCTAACAAAAACAGCTTACCGCTACGACGACCAAGACAAGATGTAGCACGACAGGTAATAGCTGAAATAATGCCAGACACGACAAGTAGCAAAGACACAAGAGTGACATGAGGCAACGACAATACAAATGACAATACAATGATCCAGCAACTGACACAAGACAAAGGAGGTACAAATAGGAGGCGGCTGATTGGCAGCAGGTGTGGCCAGATGCCAATCAGCCGCAAATGAAGGGGAACACAGCACTTAGGGAACAAGACAGGAAGGTGACAAATTAAGAGCACTTGACAGGAACTAAAAGACGGGAAATACTAAACACAGGACACAAATAAATGCAGAGGAAAAAACTAAAACATAGACAAACTGTCAGGGGCAAGCCTGACACTTTCAAGAGAACCAGGAGATATTTGTGCCTCACCAGATATATACCTCACCGCACGTCACTGCCTATTGACTTATGTGTACTATACTATAATAAATAATACAAATATATTTTGCATCATCGCCTTTGAAAACTGAATAAATGAATACAAATCAGATTAAAAGATTCATAAATTAAATGAAAATATGAGGCGTATGCAAAGTTGTGATTCTATGCCGACTTTTTACGTGCAAGTCGGTTGAGGATGAAAGACAAAGAACATGAAATGCGTCACAAATATATCACTAAATATTTGCAGCAAATGCTCATTCCGAAAACATAAAAATTAATGACGACTTTTCAACAACTAAAATTAAAATGAAAAGATCTGCGGCATTCTGCTCACGTCCCTGACGGCGGAGTCCCATCAACGTAAAGCATGCAAAGTAGATTCATAGCATCCATGCATTAGCGCTCCATTTAGTCCCAATTCCATCTGTTAAATCATTACGCACTTGTTCTTCTCCCTCTCGCGCGGGGGGTTCTCATACACTTCCAACTTTTCATGGCAGGGAATAAAAAAGAGGGACCCTGACAGACAAGATAAATGGAAACCCAGCCAGTTATTTCAGCTCCAGTTTGAATGTGACAGTTGTTCTTTGTGTTTGCGTTGGACACTCTACAGTGGAATGGAGAGAAACCCTGCAAATGTGCGTTTTTCTGCTGCCAGCATGCTGCTTGTTCTACTGTAACTGAGCAGGATTGTGTGTGTGTGTGTGTGTGTGTGTGTGTGTGCGTGTGCTCATAAAATAAACACCAGAAGTCTAGCAGTGAATAAAGCTTTGCATATAGCCTCAAGGTTTCTTTTTTTATTTGTATACAATAATGTGTTGCCTTCAAGAGACAGTAAACGGCGATGCATTATGAATTAGCGACAACATGGATGGGGATTTGTATAAGCAGTGCTTATATAAATGTGTCTGTTTTCAAAGAATAGCGGAATCGTGTTTAGGGTATCACAAAGTAGGTCTGGGGTGGGATAATTCCATCAATTTCAATATAAATAAGGGCCGGTCCACATCTTTTCTCTCTGGCACTCATCGAGGGTGGACGCTCCCCTTTCCTCTCCCTTATCTCTCCTGCTTGCTTCTTTGTTTTTTTGTTGTTTTCTTGTTGCTTCTTTTTGCACTGCTCTCCAAATCTAAACATTGGAACTATTTAACTAGCCTCAACAAAATTGACAAGATCTTGGGTTTGGGGGAACCTGCTGTCGTGACGAAGCGGTTGTTGCTGGACACACGACGGACTCTTGGGAGAAGAAGGAGGGCCGTGTGACTGGCGACCTTTTTCTGTCGAGGACGTGAAGATATCCACCTATTCGGAATTATGACAACAGGACATCTGCTGATGGGAGTAAGCATTGCTCTGGTTTGTCGACAAATTGGAAGTTGCTGGCAGTCTTCAAAGTAGTCCAAAGCTGCTACAAATGATTGGAGGATGCGGGAAGAACTGTGGATTACATCGGACTGTCTACCTCCCAGTTTTGAGGACCAGTCATAGACAATTTAGAGCATAAAAAACATTCTAACTTGGATTGTTTCCCTGGCTGCGAAACTCTCCTAAAGGACAGCGCAGTGAAGGCACAACAAACTCCCTTTTCGTCTTTCATGGAGACACACCTGTTGTTGTTGACTTTGGACTAGTGACTGCAATATATCAAGGTCGCGGAACAGAGACACACTGCAGGCTTACAAACACACACACACACACACACACACACACACACACACACACACACATACACACACATCCACAAAAATACACGCCACACATACACACTCCATCCCACCCAACCCAACGCCCTCGACGCAAATCCCATAGGGGTGATGAATGGATGGTCAGCGCCTGAGAGCTGCAGCCTACCACCATCACCTTTAACTACCTTCCCTCTTTTGCTAGATATCTCGAGATGTATGTTGTAATATGTATATGTGCTTTGCTATGGAGGTTTTTTCCCACTCCACACTGGGCCCCCTTAGTAGCCCAGTCTGGATTGTATTTTTTTACTCATCCTTCCCCAGCGTTTACCTTTTTCCCATCTTTTACGGCGCGCCTTATGGCGACCCATCAGCGTTCTTGTTCTGCAACCCTGTACACTGTTTGTTTGTCTAATCTTGAACAGGTTTGTGCTGAAAACAAAGTTTCGTTGTACTTGTGCAATGACAATAAAGACCTGTTCTATCCTATCCAAAAGCGGGGTGTCAAACTCGTTTTTATCGATGGCCTCATCACAATTATGAAAGTCCGCTGAGGGCCGTATGTAACAGTCTATACATATTTGAATATAAACACATTATAATATAGTTACACTATGTCTTTGATTATGAAATTGAATGAATGGATTTGAAATTTTAACATAATCAGATATTTAAGTATTTATTTTTGACAACCAAACAAAATGCTTGGAAGATCTCGTTACATGATCAGATATCATTAAAGTGATTGATTTAACAACGTGACGGACTCCAGGCAGAACATAGCCATCTGTCTCCTCAGACAATACAAATGTATAAATCATTGATAAAAAAGCGTTGTTTTTTTTCTTTTTTTTTACTGAACTTGTTAGACCACTTGTTTATAAGGATTTATAAGGATTGGGGATGGGAATTGATAAGATTTTTCCAGCTCCGATTCCACTTTCGATTCTGCTGAACCATCCGGTTCTATTAGCAATTCTTATTTGGGGGAAAAAAAGATAACAGATGGATTAGCATCAATGTTGTTTAGTTTTAAGCTGACATGACCTTACAAAGCCAACAGTGAGGTCTTAAAGGGCAACTGCACTTTTTTTTAAATTTTGCCTATAATTCGCAATCATTATTGAAGACATGACGACGGATGTACTTTTTTTTATTGCATTGTAACTTGTAAAGTTACAATGGACCCACTGGGCGCTCCTCTTTTTCGCTCATAAAATCCAATAAAAAACATTCAAAAAGCGCCAACAATAGTCCATTTATCTTTCAAATATTAGTGATATTTTTATTATAAGCACTAACGCAGGCAAACTATTTAAAGCAACGGCGTGAAACTTCCATGTGTCCCTGTGTTTACATCCCCTAGTGGTCTGCTGCTTCCTTGCTTCCCTGCTCCCTGTAAATCATGCATATCACCTAGATATGAGGCATCAGAGTATTTATTCCGACAAGTTGGGACACTTTGGCAGCCGTTTAGGGCCCGAAACTGGTGAGGAGGACAGGAAAAGACTCTTGTTTGCTTTTGACCACAAACTTAGTCACTGCTCACTGACATATGTCGTTCCTGGCCGAGTGGTACTCTTCCCTGCCGCAGTGAGCCATTACTGTCTGCCTCCAAACCAGTCAGACTATGTCTCCACAAAGGCATTCATTTTAATTTAACAGGTAATAGTGCAGACATTATAGACGGTATTAGTACCTGTTGGTTTTAGGTCAGATTATTGCTGCTGCCTGGGATGAGATCAGCATAAACACGACATTCATTGCATGCTGTATGTTCAAATGTTTCAGCATATTGCTTGTGTGTCCTCCTGTTGATGATATAGAAACCTTGGAATTATTAAAAGTAGCACTGTTACTATCTTTTTTAGTAAAATGTCGGAAAACCTCAGTGCACTATTCTGCCTGGTGGTTCATCCCCACACGCAAGAACCGTAAAGAGAACCACGAGACAAAATGGTAAGCGATACCAAGGATTTGATACACTGGAAACCAGCTCTGAACTAGAACCGGTTTTTGATTCCCATCCCTAATGAGGATCTATTAAAAACATCCTAAACACTGGAACAATAATGTATTCGTAGACTTAGCCATGAGATATAAAACAGTAGCTTAAATCCTTCAAAAAATATATATTTTCCACACGTGTTACTCTACCTAAACTTAAAATGTTTATTTCGTAAAAAAAAAAAAAAAAAATAGTTCTAATTTACGTTTTAGTTGTGTCCCTGGGTTTTCATTCAGTCCTGTTATCCTAACACATCATTTGGAATATTCCGCAAGTTCAATGGTCACGTGGGCAAAAAGGCCCAATAGGAAGAGTCACTGTGTTTATCGTCAAAATGCTTGTCGCCTTATGTTTAATGTACAGTAGTACAGCAACTTATGAGCTCAACTGGTTCCATGGCCAAACTCATATCTCAAATCAGCATCTCCCATTTAAACAAACTAAATCAGTTTAATTCATTGTTGTCCAATTCAAAGATATATATATATATATATATATATTTTTTTTTTTTTTTTCTACACAGTCATACATTTTCTGCTAAGCCTCCTGTTTAATTTAAGCACTGTCATGATCTAGCACAGGGGTGTCAAACTCAAATACAAAGTGGGCCAAAATGTAAAACTGAACAAAGCTGCGGGCTGAGGTTGAACAAATTAACCTTTTAAATAGGGACCTAAACAAGTTTTGCATTGGATATTTAACAAGCCAGGCTTATATAAATTTATAGTGACATGCACAATCGAGTTTCAAATAATAGTAATAATAATAAAAAATCAATGGCATAGCAAATAAAATTTTAATAAAAATTGATTGCCTCTTTTCCATTTGCAGCCTTCTGAGGTAAATATCAAAATACACTTTTTCCACAGGCTAATAATACATTTGAAAATAAAATAACAAATAACTGCTCAGTTTGCTACACTGATTTGCTTTAACACGGAATATCGAACAAGCAACACTCATGTAACTTAATAGTGCAACATCCACTTTCAAAAAACAAACGAAAAAACATCAATGGTATATTAAATACAATTTAAATACAACATTGAATGCCTCTTTTCTATTTGCAGCCTTCTGAGGTAAATTTCAACATTAACTTTTTCCACAGGCTAATAAATTTGAAAATAAAATAACAATGAGGTGGGCGGGGTTTGGTGGTCGCGGGGGTGTATATTGCTGCAAGGGGTTCTGGGTATTTGTTCCGTTGTGTTTATGTTGTGTAAATGTGCGAATGTTCTCCCGAAATGTGTTTGGTGTGGGTTCACAGTGTGGCGCATATTTGTAACAGTGTTAAAGTTGTTTATACGGCCACCCTCAGTGTGACCTGTATGGCTGTTGACCAAATATGTATAGCAGTCACTCATGTGTGTCTCAAACCCGCATATATTATTTGATTTGGCCGGCACGCTCTTAATATGGAGGAAAAGAGGACGCGACGATAGGTTGTAGAGGACACTATAGGCAGTGCCTTTAAGGCAGCCCCCACTCCAAATTGTTGTCCGGGTGGAAATCAGGAGAATGGTTGCCCCGGGAGATTTTCGGTAGGGGCACTAAACTTCAGGAGTCTCCCGGGAAAATCGGGAGGGTTGGCAAGTATGAGTGTTCGCGGTGAATGCGGTGTTACGGCATTCACCAAAGGGTCAAATTAAATTACACCGGGGGCCAAATTTGGCCCGAGGGCCAGAGTTCGACACCCATGGGATTGTGTATTGTTCAAGTATGAACAAAATTGCTAATACAGGACTCCCCCTGCCTCTGATAATCCCTTGGACATATTTTTATGTAAACTTTATTACCGTATTTCCCGAACTATAAGCCGCCATTTTTTTTTCCAATGCTTTCAACCCTGCAGCTTATAAAACCCCCAAAGTGTTTCGTATTAAACAAAAACTTTTCATATTACACCGACACGGAGACACTGAAAAAGGTGTGTTATTGTTAATGCTGTGGTGTCATCTTTTGGACAAGTTTGCCCACTGCGGGTGGACAATATACTTCTTATTTTGTGTCGGAAGTACATGCGTCCATAGCATTCTGCTCGAAAGGATACTTCGTTCATCACTACAAGCAAAGCTTGTAAGTTTTAAAATATAACTACAACAATTCATACATACTAAACCGTTGCATGTGTGATGTCCGTGGAATTGTTTTCATTCATATTTGCATGTGGTACCGTAATGCGAGCAACCTAGTGCTAGCGTTATTAACTTATAATGGCATTCCTTATGTATTGTCTCAATTGCATACATTCACCAAAATGTTACCAAGAAGGTATTGAATCCATTTATGACTGTTGAGCAAGATAAACATTTGTAAAATCTTTATCTCCGGCTTATACTCCGGTGAGGCTAATAAATGTAAAAATATATTTTTCTTCAAAAATTTGGTGGGTGCAGCTTAAATACCAGTGCGCTCTTTAGCCCGGGAAATACGGTGAATATATTTGTATCTATTTGTTTGTTTGCATTACAGATTGACTGCAGTATTTAAAGAAATGTGTTATCAATTGCTATGAAACATGAAAAGGGTAGGATTAAATAAACTCTGCTTCTTCCCTACTAATTGTACGACAAGTTTAAGTGTGATGAACCACTAACTTTATTCATTGTCAAACTAAACTAATACCATAACCAAGCTTTTAGTTGGGACATTTTCCTTACAATACAGGGGCTAAAAGTTAGTATTACTCTCAATATGACACAAAGATAAAGTACCACCGATAGTCACACACACACTAGGTATGGTGAAATTACTTTCTGCATTCGACCCATCCCCATGTTCCACCCCCTTGGAGGTGAGGGGAGCAGTGAGCAGCAGCGATGGCCTCGCTCGGGAATCATTTTGGTGATTTAACCCCCAATTCCAAACCTTGATGCTGAGTGCCAAGCAGGGAGGTAATGGGTCCCATTTTTATATGTAAACCTGTCAGGCCGCTGACTGGTTTAATGCATTTATTTTACCACAAAATATTTGATTTTGACGTAATGTCTTTCTCTGGTAATTAGAGAATTAATACATTCTCAGAGGCTGCACGGCGGAACAGGGGTTAGTGTATGTGCCTCACAATACGAAGGTCCCGAGTAGTCCTGAGTGCAATCCCAGGCTCGGAAAAAAAAAAAAATCTATCCCAGCATAATGGCTAATTTGTTCAGGAATAAATAGCCAGTTCAAAATTGACACAAGGCTTGCTTCCTAGCAAAATTCTCTATATAAATTACCGTATTTTTCGGACCATAAGGCGCATCGGGTGATGATCATAAAATACTGTAGACTGATTTGTCTCTTAAAGGGGAACATTATCACCAGACCTATGTAAGCATCAATATATACCTTGATGTTGCAGAAAAAAAGACCATATGTTTTTTTTAACCGATTTCCGAACTCTAAAATGGTGAATTTGGCGATTTAAACACCTTTCAATTGTTCGCCTGTCGGAGCAATGACCTTTCACCCGTGACGTTACATCGTGAAGCGACCCACCATTTTCTAAAACACATTACACACACCAAGTCAAATAGGCTCTGTTAATTCCCGTTTTTTCGACTGTTTTCCGGTACCTTGGAGACATCATGCCTCGTCGGTGTGTTGTCGGAGGGTGTAACAACACGAACAGAGACGGATTCAAGTTGCAACAGTGGTCAAAAGATGCGAAAGTCCCTCGTTAGTTCTGCACACTGTATCGACGACAGCTATGCTACAACAGGGATGGCAAAAATGTGTGGATACCCGGAAACACTCAAAGCAGATGCATTTCCAACGATAAAGTCAACAAAATCACAAATGTGAGTTTTGTTTATGTTATTGACTTATGTGGAGTGCTAATCGGACATATTTGGTCAATGCATGACTGCAAGCTATTTGATGCTAACATTCTACTTAGGCTAGCTGTATGTACATCTTGCATCATTATGCCTCATTTTAGCTATATTTGTATCCAGCCTTTCCCTCCGCCCACATTTAATGTCAAACAAACACATACCAATCGTTGGTTTGAAGGAGATGGCCGAATTCGTCTGCGCTTCCTTCCGTGCCGCTGTCTGTCGTACATGGCTCAAAAGCTTCTGTTTCTTCTTTAATTTCATTTTCGGTACCTGCCTCCACACTCCAACCATCCGTTTCAATACATGCGTAATCTGTTGAATCGCTTACGACGCTGAAATCCGAGTCTGAATCCGAGCTAATATCGCTATACCTTTTTGTGCTATCCGCCATGTTTGTTTCTGTGTGGTCACACTGTGACGTCACAGGATAATGGACGGGTGGATATAACGACGGTTAAATCAGGCACTTTGAAGCCGTTTTTCGGGTTATTGCGTGATGGGTAAAATTTTGAGAAAAACTTCAAAAAATAAAATAAGCCACTGGGAACTGATTTTTATTGGTTTTAACCCTTCAGGCAGTGGTTCTCAACCTTTTTTCAGTGATGTACGCCCTGTGAACATTGTTTTAATTCAAGTACCCCCTAATCAGAGCAAAGCATTTTTGGTTGAAAAAAAGAGATAAATAAGTAAAATACAGCACTATGTCATCAGTTTCTGATTTATTAAATTGTATAACAATGCAAAATATTGCTCATTTGTAGTGGTCTTTCTTGAACTATTTGGAAAAAACTTGTTGAAAAACAAGTGATTCAATTATAATTAAATATTTCTACACATAGAAGTAATCATCAACCTAAAGTGCCCTCTTTGGGGATTGTAATAGAGATCCATCTGGATTCATGAACTTAATTCTAAACATTTCTTCACAAAAAAATAAATCTTTAACATCAATATTTATGGAACATGTCCACAAAAAAATCTAGCTGTCAACACTGAATATTGCATTGTTATATTTCTTTTCAAAGTTTATGAACTTACATTCATATTTTGTTGAAGTATTATTCAATAAATATATTTATAAAGGATTTTTGAATTGCTATTTTTAGAATATTAAAAAAAAATCTCACGTACCCCTTGGCATACCTTCAAGTACCCCCAGGGGTACGTGTACCCCCATTTGAGAACCACTGTCTTAAGGGGTTGCAAATGGGCACTTGGGTTAATGCATGTGCCTCACAATACAAAGGTCCTGAGTAGTCCTGAGTTCAATCCCGGACTTGGGATCTTTTTGTGTGGAGTTTGCATGTTCTCCCCGTGACTGCGTCGGTTCCCTCTAGGTACTCCGACTTCCTCCCACCTCCAAAGACATGCACCTGGGGATAGGTTGATTGGCAACACTAAATTGGCCCTAGTGTGTGATTGTGAGTGTGAATGTTGCCTATCTGTGTTGGCCTTGCGATGAGGTGGAGACTTGTCCAGGGTGTACATCGCCTTCCGTCCGAATGCAGCTGATATATGCTCCAACACCCCCCGCCACCCCAAAAGGGACAAGCGGTAGAAAATGGATGGAATAAATTCTCCTGAGAACAGGCTCAATAACAACATTACCCACCACATTATTTTCCTTTGAGAATAAGCCAACAGTTCCATGGCGGCGAACCGGCCAATATTTGGCGGCCATTAGCGTGCCCTCATTTTGTGCTGCAGACAAGGCCTTGCATGTTGTAGGCTTGACCTCCATGTTGAAAAACAGCCCAGCACAGAGCGAGGCGTCATCTCTCATGAACCGGGTCTTGCTCTTTTTAATGCATTAATAGGAATGCAAACACAACACACACACACACACACACACACACGTACACTCTGCTCTCGGCCTTGGGTTAATTGGTTTGATTGTTGCCCCGGGCTCTGGCTAATTCAGAGGGGGGAGACTTCAAGCGCCTTGCGATGGCGATGGCATATAAAGCATTCAGATGGTATTAATTAACTATTCATAGGAGTATAGCTCCTGTCTGTGGTATGTGTTTACCTCATTTTCAAATATCTCCTTTTATAGTGAACCCGAGCTGCATGAGTAGAGGTAAAAGCTATTTAATCACAGTCGCCAAAGAATACAAATCGAATAAAATGAAAGCAAAAGGTGTAGAAGTTCAGCCATTTTTAATGAGACACTTTGCCTTGAGAGTTAAAAAAAAAAAAGGAAATGAAGTGCAGTTTGACCGTGGCCAGCTAAGCCTCAAACATGCTTGATTAGTCCGAAATTCCTCAAGTATAAAAAAGGAGTCGTCTTAAATCATGGACGTTTTTGGTCTACTAGGCAGCAGCCACTAAAAAAGGTGAAGGTGCCCTCAATCAAACGTATCCTTCAGTGCTAGTTGAAGTGTAAAACAAGGCCGAAGCGTATCAGCAGCCAAGGCCCGATAAACTGTCAGCTGTGCCATGCAGTGCTGATCTTTAGATAACAGCAAGGTGCACGTTGTAATGTCAGGTCACCTTAACTCACCCTGGACCACCCCTTAAAGGAGAGGTAAGGAAGCACCGCCGTGTTTTTTGTTCCAGTGCTCTGCAAATTGTTCTGAAGTACAAATTATTAAACCTGAGTCTAAGGGAGGTAAACATTCATTTCAAGTAACAGTTGTTAAGACTTGGACTTGGGTGCGGTTTGTTTTCCCTTGGTGCAAAGCGATTGGACCGGACATGACGTGAAGGTAATGACTTATCTAATTTTACTCAAAAAAGAGGAACAAACGCTTGCAGGGGAGGTACAAAAACTTGGCGCTAAAAACTAAGCTAAAACTATGAACATAAAACAAAAACTTGCACTATGGCATGAATAAGAAAAACACTTACTTTGAACGAGATATGGACATGAATACTCAGCATAGATGATGGTGGTAAAGGGGGATTGAGGGTGATGTCCTCAGGCTGACTACCTGGCAACTGTGGCTTAAATAATACTGTGGTGATTAAACAGGTGTGTGAGTCAAAACAAATCAGGTGCGTGACATGACAGGTGAAACTAATGGGTAACCATGAAAACAAGACAAGGGAGTGAAAAAGCAGGAACTAAAAAGAGTCCAAAAAACAAACAGGACATAACTTAAACCAAACATGATCCCAGACCTGACACCAGTAGAATGGGAAAACAAGTTGACTTCATATGCTTGTGTTTCGCTGTATCCATTACCCCAGTGGTTCTCAAATGGGGGTACGCGTACACCTGGGGGTACTTGAAGGTTTGCCAAGAGGTACGTGAGATTTTTCAAAAATATTCTAAAAATAGCACTAATTCAATAATCCTTTATAAATATATTTATTGAATAATACTTCAACAAAATATGAATGTAAGTTCATAAACTGTGAAAGGAAATACAGCAATGCAATATTCAGTGTTGACAGCTAGATTTTTTGTGGACTTGTTCCATAAATATTGTTTATGTTTGAAATATTCTTTTTTTGTGAAGACATTTTCAGAATTAAGTTGATGAATCCAGATGGATCTCTATTACAATCCCCAAAGAGGGCACTTTAAGTTGATGATTACTTCTATGTGTAGAAATCTTGATTTATAAGAGAATCACTTGTTTATTTTTCAACAAGTTTTTAGTTATATGTATATCGTTTTTTCCAAATAGTTCAAGAAAGACCACTACAAATGAGCAATATTTTGCACTGTTATACAATTTAATAAATCAGAAACTGATGACGTAGTGCTGTATCTTACTTCTATATTTTTTTTTTTCAACCAATAATGCTTTGCTCTGATTAGGGGGTTCTTGAATTAAAAAAATGTTCAATGAAAAAAGGTTGAGAACCATTGCATTACACCATATCTAATTGTATTTATACTCCGCCAAGAATGTAAAAATACCATCTAAATATCACAAAATGCCACAATTTGAGACAGCCATTTTAAATATAAAGTTACAAATGTCTTTGGCAATTTCCACAGGGATGGAGTGGGAGGACATCACGATGACCATATCAGCATATCACTCATACTGGAAATACGCAAAAATTAGAAAAGAGATGTGCTGTCTATCATTCGCAATCCTTATAAGATCTGAACACATATGATTTTCGTTTTTTATGCACTCTATAAGTCATAAATAAATAAA